>NC_003076.8:8181818-8484848 GCF_000001735.4 Arabidopsis thaliana | reverse complement strand
CGCAAATTTTCTGCTACTTTGCAACATATAAGTGGGTAAGTTACAATTTCTCAGTTATCTCATGGCCTCTGCCTTAACTAGTTTGTATTTTCATTCTTCGTTATCTTATTTATTCCACAGAAGTTCTTCTCAAGTTATTACAGAGTTGGACATTTTGGGGGTGATTGTTGAATGCAAGTCTTGGAAAGATTCTACAGCCATGATTTTATCTGTTATTTCTGGAAGGCTGGTCTATCCTCACAATGGGAAAGAAATTTTAACCATGAAAAGGGTTTGTGTCCTAATATTGTGTTACACCTATGCCATATTGTTAATAATTGCTAATATCTAAAATCATGAACAATATTAGACTAGTGCTTAGTAAGGTGGTATGAACAATCTAGGTGTAACTTATGCTCCGTAGTCTGTGTTATTAAAATCGAATTTAGCGCTTTTCATAATGTTTTCAGGAAACGAATAATTTAATTGTTTCATGCAGGTCTGTTCTCAGAGTGATACACTAGAAACGAAACCCTCATATGGAGCGCGGTTGGAGTTGTCTAAAGATCATGATGTTGCATTGTCATTAAAGGTGAACTAACTGCACCTTGCATCAGAGTTATGTGAACAAACACTATGCTTGCTCCTCTCAGGAGTCTTGGTCTTTTGTTCATAGTTAACTATAAGGATTGACTTTGTTATAGATTTTTGCATCTTGTTTCTGTAGGCCACCCTTCAACCACTTGAAGCCGCTTATGATGGAGGCTTCATTCTAGCTGTCAGTAATTTTTTCTCGGGTTCAAGATACTTCAAACTCCAACATGAAAGGGTGAGCTCTTATTTTACCATATGCTCGTAATGTCTGTTCTGAAATAATTAGTTTGAAAAACAAGTTTGAAGCAAGTGTGGTTATACATAGAATATAATGTCAGTTTGTCTCTGTGATTGTACTGGACTTATGAATTCTATAGATTGAATTTATGAATTGACAAAGGAACCCAATAACAACAATTCTCTTTTGTGGCTCAGATTTTATCATCACTCAATGGCCTTGAAAGTGAAACGCGATTGGCAGCGAAAGCTGAGTAAGTGTTTCATCTATCGAAATGTTAGGCATATATTCATATCCTAATTGATTGTGATACGTATTTGTGTTGTGGTTTGTTTCATAGATACCTCTTATCAAGCCGAAATAAAGTTAAGTGGGATCTGGACATAAAAGATCTTACCTTAAGTTTCCCTGGACGATTGGTTGAATCAGAAAGCTATAATCTGGTATTTCGCTTATGTAAACATACGAGTGTCTGTGTTTTCTTATTTGTATCCTTCTCAGTATTTATTTTATCCTCCTATGCATTCTCGTGTACAGGTTCTGGTATTGGAATCTCTTTCTATCACATCTAGTAGCACAGATGCTCTTAGCCAAATTCCAAGATTGCAGTCTGATGTGGACCATGTGGTCAATAGCTTACAAAGTTCCGTTGAAGCTTTGGATGCTTTTCAAGTCAAAGATCTCTACGACCATTTTGATATCAAAATCTGTAACCTTGAGGTAAGATATGTTTATGTTAATTTTCTTATTCTTTTTGATTGAAGCTGTGTAAGCAATCATATATTTTCTTACATGTGCGTCTTCTGCAGATGAAGCTCATGAAGATTCATCCTTTCCAAGAACTTCCCCTTGTGGAGAAATCATCTTTACTTATCAAGTTTGCGTCTTGTATAATTCCGGAGGAGTCGATTTTGAAGCAGTTGGAGGTATTAAAATTTATCTCAGGGTTGAGGTGGCCATATCTAGTTTAGCTGAGGGAATGATAAACTTACTTATTCCTTGGTACTAAATGCTTGTACTTTAATAGTGGCATCGACCACATTTTGGTATTGATGTTTTTGCCATTCCATTCATTTTCAGGTTGAAGCTACTCTGCCTATGTTCAATGTCCATTTCTCTCCGTCAATATTTAAAGGAGTCATGTCTGTGATTGAATATCTTGATATTCAGGATCATGGAACTCGAAATCCTCCACCTTCCCCTGCTCCCATCTTTCACTTCACCATCAAAACCGACTTGGCATTTTTAAGGTTGCACGTCAATCTCGAAAATAAAGGAGAAAATAGCACAGTGCTTGTTCTTTCTATACAGCAGCTTGATCTCTGGTAGGTAATTGTTGCAACGGTAAAAGGAGCCCATTTTGTGTCTTTATACAGTATCAGTGGAAAGTTAACCTTTAGCAATTAAACGAGCATGAATTTAGCATTTTTGTTGTTGTATATTTGTATTTACCATGATGATGTCTGCTTATTTTGCCAAGCAGTTGATATGTTCACATGCTTCTTATCACACATATTTGGTCTTACGATCACTACTATAACTCATCTAATGATGCATTGTCAAAACCAAGTCCATCCAATTCTTTTTCTATTGGTTCTTTGTTAAATATTGTATCACTGGAGGTTCCTGACAAGTTCCCTTGTACAATCGTCATTTTCAGGTATTCACGTGCTATATTTGAAGAGTGGTCAGTCCGTGCGAAAACATTGGAAATAACAGCTTGCTCCTCTAAAGATGCAGCTGACAGTCATATTTTATGTTCATCTGGAAATCTACTCAAATCGTCTTCCCATGGACATGGGATGGATGCTCATACTAGCGATGAAACCAACATTATTGACTACAGAACAACTCCTGAAGCTGCTATCAGCTTAAATTGCAAGGTTTCTCAAAGTAAAAGTTTTATTTTTCACAAGTATACAGTCTATTGGAGGAGCGCCGAGCTCCATTGCTACCCATACATATTTGGTTTGCTGACAAATTTTTTGGATAAGATAGCTTCCTATAAGATCTCGTCTAGCTATACAAATCCATCTAGCCTTGCTACAGATACCATTGCTCCAACAGAAATACCTCAGTTTGATTTTGAAAGGTTTGGATTCTCAAACTTCACTGAAAGTAGATCTTGTGGCTGCATTCCTCTTGACAAATTTCCATTTGTAACCATTAACAATTCGGGTTCTCTTCATAGCCTAGAAAGTTCTCTGTGTTATTCGACTTCTGACTGGAGGAAGTTATTTATATTAAAGAATAGAAAGGATGGGGCACAAATAGGTTTGAACTGCGAATGTAACAGCTGTACTTTTCAACTTAAACGTGATTGCCCTCTGAATGGGCTTGCGTCCTCCAGGGATCTTGGTCAGACCAATCACTTTACAGTTGATATGCATGTCTTCAACACCAATGTACATTTTCATGATTCTTCAAGTGTTTTTGGAACTATTATACTGCCAGTATCCAGATACTTTCTTAACATTTCAGATGATCTTCTCGATTTGGTTGCCTCTGCTGAAGACTTGATGCTGGTGTCATCTTTGTTCACCAACTATTCTGGCGGGTTTCTTTGGAAACAATCATCAACAGATGTCTCACAGGTCTTGAACCTACGTGTAAGGAAGAGGGGTTTGGAGCCTTCTGGTTCTCAACTTGAAGTGAGCATAGGTATTCAACACACATACTGCATTTTACCGCCGGAATATCTAGCCATTATAATTGGCTATTTCTCTCTTTCTGACTGGACTTCAAAGTCTGGCCTGCAGTCATTGCCACAAGCTACTGAGTTGACCAAGGCTCATTCTGAGTTTGCCATTAGTTATAAAATTGAGATACTGGACTCCTCTATTGTTCTTCCTGTGGAAGGTGATGACCGCCGGCAACTGAAAGTTGACATTCAGCAGTTATATATTAGCTTTATTCCAGAGTGTGCGTTGAGCAATGTGGTGCAGCACATACCACAGGAATGTGTTATTCCACTTAATCAAGTACTAGGGCGAGCCGACTGTTTAAACATATTTGGGCGGGACTTATCAGTATCATTGCTGCTTTCTGAGAGTGACATATCAACATTCAAGAAGAACGCCGTGTGCAGAAGTATCACTCTGGCTGCTAGCATTATTGCTGATACTTGGATTAGATTCCCTTGTGATCACAATCCGTTAACGGAATTGGCATGTGTTATGTCAAGGGTTGACGTTTGTGAAATTGTTGTCGATGGTAGGTGGTGTTTCCCTCAATGTTAATTTCTGCTCCTCAGCGCTCTTTGTTTTTCTATAGTGATCATGTATTTCAAGTAATGCTTACATGTGTTATCTTTTTTCTTTTTCTTTGTAGATTCAGATGCCTTGGATGGGTTTAAGGCATTTCTTGATGTGGTTGATCAGCTTTCTTTAGTCGATGAGGAATCAAAACTTTTCGTGTCTGATGTTCCTCAGTTTCTTCATACGAAGATGCGCCTAAAGCAAGAGTTGTCAGTTGCACCCCTGGAACCTTCCACAAGCTTTATAAAATTCAGAATTTTTGTCAATCTTTTGACGTCAAAACTGCATCGGTTAAGGAAAGCTCCTGGAACACTGCTATCCGAACCAGTGCTCCAAGCTGATATGAAATTTGTTTGCTCTGGAGAACTTAAAAATAATTTCCCTATGAGCTTGGATGTTCAGTTTTTCAAAATCGGGCTTTATTCATTACTGAGCTCAGTCATGTTAGCTAGATGCATCAATGCAGATGGGGATCCTTCTGCACTGAGAGTCAGATTTACGGAGCAGGCTGAAAATGAATACGATCTCTGTTTTTCTCTTCCATCCCTAGACATCTGGTTACACTTTTTTGATTGGATTGAAGTTATTGAACTTCTGAAATCTTATTCCCAGAAACTGGAAGACAGTAGTGAAGACCGTTTTTTCTCAAAAGGTTCAAAATTGGATATGGATGAATCTATTGGAGTGGTAAGGACTATTTGTGACAATACTGATCGGGTTTTGAATGTTCTGCAAACTGAGGTATCAGAGAACTCTAGTGAGGTAATGTCATTTGCCGCAAGATCAGAGAATATTGGTGTCAAAATCCATATTCCTCTTTGCACAAGCCATACAGAATTTCCAGGGTTCATGGCAACTGATGTTCATGAGATATCTGAGGAAGAGCACACAAATTGTTTTAAAGGGAATTACTGTAAATATGTTTCTGTTACAGCGTGTAGTAGAAGTGGCGAACTCTCTATTCTTGGGAGAGATGTCAAACTGAGCTATAAGATTGAAAAGCTCAATGGGATTCTTGCAATATCTGGGGTTGACACTGTCAGGTCTTGCTCTCTATTTGGGGCGGCACAACTACTTGTAGAAACTAGTATTCAGATGGATCAGAACAAAATCATGAGCATAGATGTGGGGATACTGTCTGACAAAGTAGAGATGCATGCATCTCATCAAGTATTATCTTTTTGGCATGGAATTACGTTTGATGCACCTGAGACACCATCTTCACAAAATTCGGAAGGAAACATGAGCATAAAAGTCCAGATAAGAGATGTGTCTCTTCTTATATCAGATGGAAAGGTACGCTTATGCTTTATATACTAAATAATATATCTCTCAATGTTATTTCACCCAGAAGTGGCCTCACAATTATTCACTTCTGCTGCTTATGTGTATACACTGTTATTGTGTTGCCACTTCTGTTGTGCCAGTCCATGTCTTTGTTTGGCAGTTCACATGTTATTTTCTTGCTCGATTTCTACATGCTAATGTAATTTTTTTATGTATACACTGCACCATTGATCTCACTTTTACATTCATCAAGTGCTTCATTAACATATACCTTGTACTTGTGTGTGTTTGTCTTCGTGATCAGTTAATGTATGAATTTAATGGTTCTTCTTTGTAATTAGTGCTTGAGATGATGAGTTTAATTTTTCTTCACCGATGAGCTTGATTTGATGGGTGAATTTTGGTTGGTTTTAAAAATTTTGCAAGGGTCTGCTTTCTTTTGTCTAGAACATATATTCTTCCCTGATTGTCTGTGAGCTCCTTGTCTATTAGCTTTTGCACTATATATGCCACTGGTCATCTTGAAATTTTTGAGCTACTTCTAAAGACTTCTCGTCTCTTTATTCTTATGCAGTGGGGATGTAGCGGTATGCTTCTTGAAGTTCTTATGAGAAACTTTCTCCTGCAAGCTAATCTGGCCGAAAAAAATATGGAGAGTTTGGTTTCATGTGATCTTGAAGTGAATTATAATAATATGCACAAGGTACGAGGCAGAAACAGAATCCTGCTGTCATTTTTATCTTTGTTTTGGTAGTATGCTGATAACCACCTGTAAATGTATGTTGAAGGTCTTGTGGGAGCCTTTTATTGAGCCCTGGAATTTTGATATCAAATTATCCCGAAAATTTGATGCAAATTCTTTGCTGAACAATGCTGGGCTCACTGAAGTAATTGTTGCATCATCAAATCAGCTCAATTTGAACTTAACAGAATCTCTTTTTGAGGTAAGAAGGATATAATTTCTTCCCTGTTAAAATCCTCTGTAGTAATTGATAATGGCAGGGATTGGTTAGTTTCGGTCAGCTTGGTTTAATACTGTGGTTTTGGTGCTAAATCCTATAATCAAATTTCCCACTAGTTTTCAGAAAGGATGAGTAGCTTCCAACTTTCTGTCTACTTGTATAATTGATAAGACGGTATATAAATAATCTCACATCAGATGGGAGGGAACTAAATCAAAACTTTAGAAAACCTCAGGGCACCAAAACCCTTGAGCTAGTTTTTGTTGTCAGTTCTACCCAATGGTCTTTGTGGGCATGGTTTGGCAAACTCAATATTTGTAAACCGTCAGTTCCATATATGTTAATTTTGTCTTTTCTCTGCTGAAGTGCATTTTCAGGATAATTGAGATGTTGAACATTTTGGAATTGATGGAAACAGATGCCATTCCTGATAATAAGGGATTGTCAGTTTACTGCACCAACAGTACCAGGACAGAACGATATTCCCCATATGTACTTCAAAATTTAACTTCTCTTCCGTTGGGGTACCAAGTTTTCCAAGGACATGATTCAGATGTGCTAAATATATCAGCTCCAGTGGCTCAGAACTTTGTGCAACCCGGTTGCTCTGTTCCCATTTATATCGATAATAGTGACACACTACTTATTCCTGATAGACGTCGAAGTCAATTTGGTTGTTCCAGCAGTGAATCTGGTGATGCCATACATCATTATATGAAGGTCCAACTTGATGGAACATCTTTTGCTTCTCCTCCTCATTCAATGGATCGAATTGGCCTTTCCTATTTTGAGGTTGATTTTTCCAAAACATCAAACTCCAGTGATAATGTTGAGAAAGCAAGTAAATCTGGTTATGGAAGCAGCTTTGTTGTTCCTGTTGTGTACGAGGTTTCATTGCAGCAGCAGAGCAAGTTGATACGAGTATACTCTACTGTATGTATGACGTCATTATAATGTATATTTGTTGAGGTTTTGTTCTTATAAATGTTGATTCTGCGTTTGACCTTTCCCTTTGTTCAGGTTATAATTTTGAACTCCACATCCATGCCATTGGAACTTCGCTTTGATATTCCGTTTGGCATCTCCCCAAAGGTTATTGAAATTCTAATATGCCAGTTTGTTCTATCTGTACCAGACACTGTTTATGTGCTTCTTAAGAAAATTAAGCTTTGTTTCTTTTCATTTCTAGTTGCCTTACCTGGTTGATCTTAACACCATCTTTTATTATTCTTATGCCATTCTATTTCAGATCCTAGATCCTATTTTTCCTGGTCAAGAATTTCCACTGCCTCTACACTTGGCTAAATCTGGCCGGCTACGGTGGCGTCCCCTCGGAGATTCTTATTTGTGGAGTGAAGCTCATAGCATCTCCAAAGTTCTTTCTCAAGATAGCGGGATAGGATTTCGCCGATCTTTTGCTTGTTATCCATGTCACCCTAGCCATGAACCATTTCGGTGTTGCATATCTGTTCAGAGCACCAGCTTGCCGGCATCGTTTCATATTAATGATTTGTCAGCTGGAAATTTTGGTCAGCAGTTGCACAATCTTGACCAATCAAGAGAGCAATTCATTCATCAAGTAACTTTAAGCACTCCATTTGTTGTGAGCAACTGTCTTCCAGATCCAATATCACTTTCTATCGAAAGTGGTGGCATCACTCAAACTGCATCCCTTCCTGAGGTCTGAGAGATATTTCCAAATAATTTCGTTCTGGAAGATAAGAGTTGAAATCATGTTTTTATATGGTTTATATGGTATTATTTATGTGACAATAAAATGTATTATTTTTAGGGGGAGACGCCATTCCATCATATTGATCCTTCACATGACCTGGTCCTTGAGTTCAAATTAAATGGCTGTAGAACATCATCTTTAAAGTTTTCACGCTCAGAAACTTTTAGCACAGAGGCTAAGTTCAGTGGAGGGAAGTTCTCTCAGATTGAAACTATTTCCTTTGATTCACACGTTGGTGGTGGTAAGATTTACCTCTTTATGTTTAAAATTGGCTACTCATTTTGAGACAATTTTAATATTGATTTTCTTATAGGTTCTGTTTATGTATCGTGTGAGAAAACAATGGATGCAACATGTGGGGCTCGGGAAGTATTAATCTTTGTCCCATTTTTACTGTATAACTGCACTGGAACTCCTCTGATTGTTTCGGACTGCACCAATGAAACTAAAGGGATTTACAGCGTAATACCGTCTTGCTACAACCTGATTGAGCAGCATTTTGTTCAAAGTCGAAAAGTTGGTCTTGGCATTTTGACCTCTGAGAAAGATTTGCTAGATAAAGCTGTAATGGAGGACATTCCTTGTAGTCCTTCCTCATCGGAGTGCAGCAACACTGCTTCCAGTACTGAGAGATTTATAGATAAGCATGCGACTCAGTCAACTCGCCAAGTCCCTTTTGCAGCATATCCAAAAGACTCAGCAATTGTTCGCAAGAGGAGCCTTTCTTCAAAAAGTTTAAGAGAGGTGTGCTTCCAAGGTAATGATGAGTCTGGCAAAGTAAAGGCATGCATTTATTCACCTTGCCCTATTTCCAGAGTCAGTGACACCATGATCCGAGTCAAAAGGGACCTGCCAGGGTGGGTTAATTCAAGTAGCCCATACCCTCTGTGGTCTGCTCCATTTCCTCTCGTTCCACCCAGTGGTTCTACAAATGTAGTTGTCCCACAACCATCGCCTGGTGAATCATCTTTATTATCTGTTACATGTTCTATTCTTGGTGGTGCATTAGCAGGGAGAACGCAAGCAATTACTTTCCAACCTAGGTGATAGACAGTTTCACCAAATACTCTGTTTTCTCCTGAACCATTATCCCTAGTATCCACTAAACAAATTCCCATGTTGCAGATATATCATCTGTAATTCATGCAGCCATAACCTGTGTTACAAGCAGAAGGGAACCAATTTAGTTTCTCATCTGGCTGTTGGACAGCATTCTCAGCTTCAATGGACAGATACTACTAGGTTCGTTTACTTATCTATGTCTTATATACAACACATTCTTGGTATTAAGGAGTGGTTTTCTTTTTGAAACCACCACTGTTGCTACATTTATCTTACCTTTGTACTGAGAGAATTTACAGTCAAAAGGTTTCTACCTATACGCCACTTACTCTTGTATATAACCAGGGAGCTGCTAGTTTCAATCCGTTTAAATGAGCCTGGATGGCAATGGTCAGGCAGCTTCTTGCCAGATCATTTAGGGGATACGCAACTGAAGATTTGGAACTATGTTAACAAAGCTTTCAACATGGTGCGGGTGGAAGTTCAGAATGCCAATATGTCAAGCGGAGATGAAAAGATTGTAGGGAGTGTTCATGGACATGTCGGGACAAACTTTATTCTATTATCAGATGACGACATGGGCTATATGCCTTACAGGATTGATAATTTCTCAAATGAGGTCAGTAATGTTATGATTGATGATTCTGTATATCCAACTAAAGAGTTTTAGTTATTTTTCCCGTCAGTTCACAGGTCGTTCAACTCTACAACTTAAGTAGCATTGCCTGAATACTTCAAAGCATTCGGAAAATTAAATTGAGTAATCAATATCTATGAGGCCTAAATTGTACATGATTTTCTTTGGCATCCGTCGAGGGAACTATGCTAGTTGTCTTTAATGTAGCATGTAATTTTGGGACCCAAGTATAATTGTTGGTGAAAACATTTTCTTACTGGAAAACTTGCTTTCTGAGAATCACCAATGTATGATATCTTGTCGATTTTGAAACCCTTACTTGCTCCCACAAGGAACTGAAAATGGATTTTTTTTCTGTGGGTGATAGAGACTTAGGGTTTATCAACAAAAATGTGAAACTTTTGATACCATAGTTCATCCTTACACATCTTGCCCTTATGCTTGGGATGAACCCTGTTATCCACATCGTTTGACCATTGAGGTATGGTGATTACATTTTCTGCTTAATGACAAATCAGCCCTTTGTATCTGTTGACATTTCTATTTGCTGCTGTTCTCTTCTTTTCCTTGTCTTACATTTTTTCTCTTAATGAGGAATGTAGGTACCCGGAGATCGTGTTCTAGGCTCTTATGCATTTGAGATAACAAAACAACCTATTGCAGTGCACTTGCGCTCCACCTCTGAGGTATAATATCACAAATAACTTTGTTATGTATTATTTATTTGTGGTTATCATGGCTTTTACTGAGTGGTTCCTACATGCTAGACCCATCTATATATTGGAATGTCCTACCAGCATGCTTTCTTAAGCATTGGTTATGAACAGAAGGAAAAAAAAACTAGCCAATCTCTCGTTAGTCTAATTTGGGGTAATATTCGCATGAATTTGAATGAGTCAGATCCTCATATCTTTTAGCCTAAGGTAGAGCATCTCCAAATTTCCTTTGCAAATTAAGTTTGAACTCAACAAGTATAGGCTTTCTGGGCCTGCTAAAATGATGAGATGGAGTGGATTAAACTTTACAATAACCAGTTGCATGCAGCTCTGGATGATATACAATAACCAGTTGCATGCAGCTCTGGACAATATGAATGCATGCTTTGTTTTTTTGTATGTATGCAGAAATTCAAATCAGTATCATCATCCTGGCTAAGTAAATATCTTCTGTTGCTAGACCTTGTAAAATTGGATCAGTCGAATGAATGAGTGGTGGCACTGAAAGTTACACTGATATTGAATTGACTCTAAAGAAAGAAAACAGATGTCAGCTAATCACATGAAAACAAAGCATATATTTGATAAGACCAACCAATTTCATTCATTTTTTCCTTCTTTTGATACTCTCTTTTGAGTTCCACATAATTAGTGCAAAAGTGCGCTTAGAGGACGTGATTTATCCTTGTTTCAGTTTTCTGTAGCCACTCTATCACTGAGTCTCAGGTATTCTTATCTACTTATTTGTTTTAATTGACCTGCTTCAGAAACCTGAAAGGACATTGTTGCTATCTATCTGTGCTGAAGGAGCTACAAAGGTATAATTTCTCTGACACCATAAAACTTAGCTAACTTTCTGAGGACAACTACGTCTCTCTATGTTGCTGATGTAACTTGTTCATTTTTGTCTTTACCCATTCCAGGTTTTCAGTGTTGTAGATTCAGGTTATCACGCCATAAAAGATATAAAGGAAACATTTGACTCCAGATTCCATGAGAAGGGAAAGAAAAAGCTTCAAACTGACAATATCATCCGTTACACAGAAACGTTCTTGCTTGTCCTGCCAAGCATTGGTATATCTTTGGTTAATTCTCATCCACAGGTAAACATCCCCTGAAAATCTAAAGCACGTCTATATTACATCCCAATATTTTTGTAACGCTCCAATCTTCCTCACAGGAATTGGTTTATGCTTGTGCATCAAATGTTGTGTTAGAGTTAAGTCAGAGTGTAGATCAGCAGAAGCTTTCCTTTCAGATCTCTTCACTACAGATAGACAACCCACTTCAAAATTCTTCGTATCCTGTCATATTGTCATTCAATCATGACCACGAAGTCATTCCTCCTGATTGGGGAATGAAGAACAACAAAGCAATACTTTTAAGTGAAATTGTTCAGCAAGTTAGGGGTAATTCCTGTGATGCTGTAGTCTACGTTGACCTAGCAAAGTGGCGGAAAAAAGATGTTTCACTAGTTTCTTTTGAGTACATAAATATTAGGTATGATTAATGGTCAACATTCTCCTTAGTATCCACACAGTTCATTGTATTATAATTATATACATTTTGTTCCCAATTCTCAGTTTGCTTTAAATAAATGCAGGATTGGTGAATTTGGACTTGAGCTGGAGCTACAAACACTTTTATCCTTACTGGAGTTCGTAAAAGCAGTGCTTCCCAATTCTCAGGCTAGACTCCTGCCGCTCTCAGATCCAACGCTACGTCCTCTGATTTATGACACTGGTTCCAAGGATATAAGTTCAGAAGATACTCCACATGCAAGAAACATTCCTGTATTTAACAAAAACCAGAGAAGCATTGTAGCTCTGCCTATAGTGGTTCCAATAGGAGCTCCTTGGCAGCATATTCACTTGTTGGCTCGAAGACGCAGGAAAATTTATGTTGAAACATTTGACTTGGCCCCTATTCAGTTTACTTTAAGGTGAGATAGAAATTGTCCTTTCAGGATAACTATACTTTTGGTAACCTATCTACATGTAGATTCACATGGGTCCTTTGTGTGTCACAATATTGACAGCTTCTGCAGTGCTCCCTGGATGCTTAGGAACGGCATTCTTACTTCAGGAGAGTCCCTTATCCATGTATGTACCTTCACTTTTCTTTCCTTAGATATATTGCAGAATTTTATTTTTGTTTATATTAAATGCATAAAGGATTTTTGACGTTAGGTTTTTAATAGGATTCCTTTCTTTTCTTGGCCAAATACCCATTTTGAATTTTTTGCGATATTCTCTTTGTTTCAACTCCGGTACTATTACCTGATAGACTATACATAGAAGGAAGGGAACAGATTAGTGTTCTTTGACCAATGATTAGGAGCTTTTATGACTTTGGGAGTGATTAGTGACCCCAAACCAACTCGTTTCTGGTCCAAGGATTATAACATAATATTGATTCATTATTCTTATAACGCCATGTTAATTCTTAATTGAAGGATGTTATATTTAATATGGTTAACTGAATCATTATGTTCGATTTCAGAGAGGTCTTATGGCTCTTGCCGATGTCGAGGGTGCTCGAATACATCTCAAACAATTGACAATTGCTCATCAAATTACTAGTTGGGAATCATTTCAGGAGATCCTTGTTGGGCACTATACCCGCCAAATTCTTCATGAGATTTACAAGGTAAGAACTGGTAAAATGTCACTTTTTCACTTAGTGTTTTTATTTCCTAGAGCACTCATACTATTCCCTATATACCTGCTGGACGTATTTCTGCAATGTACTATAACACAGGTTTTCGGCTCTGCTGGTGTTATTGGAAATCCCATGGGGTTTGCGAGGAATGTTGCATTTGGAATTAAAGATTTCCTGTCAGCTCCCAGCAGGAGTATCTCAAAGGTTATGATTAAAATCTCTTTTTGTTGCTTAACATTTTCATGTAATGTCTGGTTTAGTCACTTTTAACTTATATGCTAACCTAGATTACTTGAACAGAGCCCAGCAGGAATTATTCAAGGAATGGCTCACGGAACCACAAGTCTCTTCAGTAGCACTATTTATGCTTTAAGTGATGCTGCCACTCAATTTAGTAAAGCTGCACACAAGGTACGATGCATCTGTTTGCTTAAAAATCTATGGTGTAGACGCCTCCTTCAAGAAATATTTACAGAATTACCAATTCGTTGCAGGGTATTGTTGCATTTACATTCAATGACCATGATGTTGCAAGGATGGAGAAGCAGCAATTGGGTGAAGGATCGCGTAGCAAAGGAGTTATAGGTGAAGTGTTTGAGGTATGTTATTTGCACTTTCTTTGGAAGTATGTCTTATATACTGATTTGATGTTCACTTAGTCTTGAAAGTTACTTGAAGTCAGTGACTTCTGTCAAATTCTTCTGAACTTGCATAAAGAATTTAAGCATGCCAGCTGACACGATGTTCATCACAGGGACTCACTGGTCTCCTTCAATCACCAATAAGAGGAGCTGAGAAACATGGTCTTCCAGGCGTTATCTCAGGTATTTAAGCGAGAACCACCGCTCAAGTCATCTATAGACATTCAAGACATTTGATGTTCGTGTACACGCTGTCCTTTTGTTTCTGGCTTTCTAATTTTATGCATGTTAACTGGGTGCCTATATATGGTTCAGGAGTGGCCATGGGGATTACTGGACTTGTGGCCAGACCAACCGCTAGTATCCTTGAGGTAACTGGAAAAACCGCACAGAGTATAAGAAACCGAAGCAGGATTCATAACATAAGATCCCAAAGGCATAGGCTTCGTCTTCCGAGGCCTCTGAGTAGAGAACAACCTCTCAGGCCTTACTCATGGGAAGAAGCGGTCGGGACAGCAGTACTTATGGAGGTTGGAGATTCCCTGAAGTTCAAGGGCGAGAAGCTGGTGAAGTGCAAAGCCCTGAAACAAGAAGGAGCTTTCGTTGTAATCACAGGGAGACTGGTATTGGTTCTAAGCAGCCTGAGCTTGGTAGATTTCAGAAAACAGGGATTTCTCGGAGTTCCAATAGATTTGGTATGGAATATCGAAAGAGAAATCGGTTTGGAGAGTGTAATACATACAGATTGCAGCGGTGGAGTAGTCCGCATCATAGGAAGCAATTCAGATGGTGTATGGAACTGGAGACAGGACCAGCAAAAGAAGAGCAGCCCGACCAAAAAACGATGGAACAATCCTTCAGCACAGCCGCTTCTTCAGACTAACTTAGAGTTTCCATCGGAGGAAGAAGCAGAGGACTTGTTGAGTGTGTTGTTATCGACTATTGAAACTGGGAAAAGCCGGAGCTGGCACAGTCGATTTGTTTTAAGTCGAAGTAACATCACTTAAACCGGAGACTTGCGTACATAAGAATACAGTAATTCTTTAATTTTCTTTGTGTACAAAAGTGGCTTTATGAAACTAGTTTTAGAATATATGGTCTGACATGTTTTGGCTATAAAATTTTTTTTAAAAAAAAAGCGTAATAAATCGAAGTGTATTGTACATGGATTGTCAGGCATCATCATGATGCTCATATATGTGGCATCATCATGGTGATGCTGTTTTTCATGCGGGAGAAATGTTTTTACCAACATCAAATCGTATTGCTGCGGAGTTGAGAGGGATATTATGGGTACTACACAGTCTATGTGATCTACACTTCTATAATATTGAGATTTGGTCCGACTATGGTGCTCCTATGGAAGCCATTAGTGACCCATTAGATTGGCCACGTATTTATCTTATCTTGATAGGATTCATTGGTTTCTCCCGAATTTTGATAAGATCGTATTTAAGGTTTCATCGCACGAGATATAGCCACAAGCGTAATGAGAGAAGGTCGATGCAGATCATATTTAGCTCGTGGAAGTCCGATGTGGTTACACTCGCATTGAAGAAGACAAGCGGCGTTGATTTTATTGTTCTTTATTAAGTTAAGATCTTCTATAAGTGTATGAGGAAAACAAGTTTAGACGGGAAAAACAAAAAATCGAAGTGTATTGAGTAAACTTCAATGAAACCTGTAAAGAAAAAATTAAATTAAATTGAAGATTAAATAAGACTTTAATTTTGATTGCAAATCTTTTTATCGAATTCTAGATTTAGTTGTAAACATAGTAAACCCTTATTACACCAAATACTATAGTCATTTTGTTTGAGATAATTCATTTGGAATTCTCTTTAAAAGTTTAGTGATCGGAGGCTTCTCGATTTTCTCTCTCTTCTCTCACTTGAATTTTTCAGAGAAAGAAAAAGCGATTCATGGCAAGACTCCGTCCAACATCGTTCGGCTTCTTTAACGACGATGGTTGGTTCGTTTCCAGCATCAATTGGCTTCTTTAGTGGTGGTGGCTGGCTTTTGTATCCGGACGTGGTCCGGCTTTGCCGTCTTATCTCGCCGTCTGGTTTCTACTTTTCTCTTTAGTGGAATCCGGCTTTAGTTTCCAGTTCTTTGATACCGGTTTTACCTTTCTGCTTTTCAATAATCATTGTGATCTTAGTACCAATTTTTTTTTGGGTTTTCCTTATCATCCTCTTTTCTCAAGCTTTTTTGCATCCTTATTTAGATGAAAGTCAATCTTTGTTTCATTTCTAATCTTTACCTTTTGGGTTTTAATCAACTATTAGAGTTTGTTTCAACCTAAATCGATTCTCTCAATCCTTTGATTTAGAATCTCAATTCGGCATATCTGGTAAGATTTAATCATCAAGAGAAATCATGGTTTTTTATTTCTCTTTTGTCATAGATCGTTGCTGTTCTGGAGAAATTTAGATCAAATATAAACTCTGGATATTGTGGAGCAGAGAGTCAGATTTACAAGCGTGATGAGATTGTCGTAGAGGAAATGGTGGGTTATCGGATTTGATGGTGGTGCTGGGAGATAACGATGAAACAATCATCGGCGTAAGAGAAAAGTCACATCCACGTGTCGTATGTTGCTTTGACTTGTTTTATTAGCGCTGTACTCTTTACTACAAGGTGTTTAGTTGTACCCTTTATGGATTTGTGAAATACTTTGATGACTGGGCTTTAGTGATGTTTGTAAACCCATAATTTGAATAAAAAAGAAACTTATGAACAAGAAAAAAAAAAGTTCAGTGATCCAACGGATCCACAATTAATTTCCGTAAATGGAATATATTTTGCGACAAAGGAAAGGGCTAAAACAATTGTTATTGGGCCTTTTTTTTTGGGTTAATCAGACTAGCCTTCGCAAATTCGCGCTTTACGCGTTTCGCGTCTGAAGACACTACCGGAGTTTTTGTTCGGCGATTGTAGTTAGTGGTGGTGGATCCGGGCATTTCATTTGATAACCGCGGTGGATCTAATTGATCTGGATCTGACCATAGCCCTGCTTGCTTTTTCTGGAAATTTTTAGTGTGTAGCTCTGGAGAGTTTCTCGTGAGTCGAATCGTCTATGCGGATGCAGTTGTGCTCAGATTTTTGAGTTGTCTAATTGATCTTGAAGAACTGTGAGAGAGAGAGAGAGAGATCGAAATGTTGCGGGCGAGAGCATTTCGGCAGACCAATGGTAAGATTGTGAAGATACAGGTACATCCTACGCATCCATGGCTTGTTACGGCTGATGATTCAGATCACGTCTCCGTCTGGAATTGGGAGCATCGTCAGGTCTGTATCGAGATTCTGATTTGATTTTGGTTCCGGTTCTGATTTCGAATCGTGGATCTGTCAACGTTTATGTCTATTGTGTTAGGTAATTTATGAATTGAAAGCCGGCGGAGTTGACGAGCGCCGTTTAGTTGGTGCCAAGTTAGAGAAGCTCGCCGAAGGAGAATCCGGTGAGCCATTGTTCTATTCTGGTGAAATGAGTATGAGTTTCTGATGCTTTATGTTCTTACTGACATTCGTATTTTCCTCAGACTATAAAGCTAAGCCTACTGAAGCCATTCGAGGAGGAAGGTAGTAGATAGATCTTTCTCGCTGCTAATTCAGTTGCTCCTTTCGATAATGAGAAAAATGACTTATCTGCTCAATGTTTGCACCTACTAGCGTTAAGCAGGTGAAGTTTTATGACGATGATGTGCGTTATTGGCAACTGTGGCGCAACCGCTCCGCAGCTGCTGAATCTCCATCAGCTGTCAATCATCTGACATCTGCTTTCACTTCCCCTGCTCCATCGACTAAAGGCCGTCATTTTCTGGTCATTTGTTGTGAGAATAAAGCTATTTTCTTGGATTTGGTGACAATGCGTGGTCGTGATGTGCCAAAGCAAGAGCTTGATAACAAGTCACTTCTCTGGTAAGTTCATTGCTTTTTCTCTAATTTTAGGATATGGGTTTGCTTGACACCTGGACCCCGGGGAAGATGCTCCATTACTTTAGGCTTCCTATCTTTAAATCACTTGAATCCTGGAAAGACCTCCGTTAGTTACTACGCTGGAAATATTTGAGTCAAATGTAGACTAGGCATAAGTGTAATGGATATGTGTGTTCTAAGTGTAATGGATACCAGGCTTCCTTGATGTTTAATGTTCAGTCAATGGCCAAACTCCCTTTCTACATTTTTAATTTCTACTCCTCCTTAATGTTGCTAGAATTCTTCCTTTCTTTGCAGCATGGAGTTTCTTTCGAGATCATCTGGTGGTGATGGCCCTTTAGTTGCATTTGGTTCAACTGATGGTGTCATTCGGGTTTTATCAATGATAACATGGAAGGTTTGTTTGTTTCAAAATTATATTTTTTTTTTTTGGTTTCTCTGCTGGGTTTAGAGTGAGGGATTTTGATACTGATCTGTGTTAATTTCCTTGAATGTTTACTTCCTTGCAGCTTGCACGTCGATATACAGGTGGCCATAAAGGATCCATTTATTGCTTGATGAATTTCATGGCATCATCTGGCGAAGTAACTACATATTCCCTATATATGCCCTCTTTATTGCTCTGAATTTATTTCGAGTTATTTACTTAATATGTTAATAGTTAATACCATCTGATAGATGAAAGTGTCATGTAACTTAGAAAAACATACTCAAGATCACCTACTAAGATCGACTGTATATATTATATGAAAACGAGGTCTTGAGCATATCGTCTTGGAAGTTTCCTACATATATCTCTTTCTTCTTAGCGACGTAAAAATCTCACATTCTACTAAGTGGGAGTCCAGACCGCAGCAGGCCTTACTATACGGATACCTGTTTTACAATCCAAATATCTAGCCTTAGTTTCTTAGATCATCTGTACTCGGGTTAAATTTCATGCATAGCCTAGGCATTAGGAGCGGCGGGAATTTTAAACATTGGCATCTCTTTTCCCAATTGCTTGTTTAGGTTATGTTAATAGCGAATTTCTGATAGTACTGGGCTTTCTTCCCTTTTATATAACTTGACGTTTTTTAATGAATGCTTATCAAGTATTTTCTCTCTGTTATTTATGTGCAATACATGATACTAGCCATCCTCTATCTAAATGCAATTGCAGGCACTCCTTGTTTCAGGTGGCAGTGATGGCTTACTTGTACTGTGGAGTGCCGATCATGGCGCTGACTCAAGGGAACTTGTACCCAAGCTTAGCTTAAAGGTACTCAATTATGCCCACTCTTTCATTCAAAGTTCAAGAGAGGATATTACCATGACCGTTCAATTCTTAGGCCTGGAAAGATTTGCCAGATTTGGTTACAGCTGAGGCTAAGGCACCATTGTTCTTAGTTCCAGTGAACCTTCTGAATTGATTTCTGTGTCTGTTTCTGAATGTTGGATACTTGCATTTAGATATTCTTTCATTCTTTTTATAAAAGGCTGAGTAATGATTAGGGGACTATGACATGCTCGTGCTTTTTTTTTTTTTTTGGTGTAATAGACATGGTCATGTTTGCTTAATTGAGTGGATAATTTCCACTTCTCTGTTATACTTTTTTTTTTTTTTTTTCCTAATCCCTTCTTGGCTTCTTCTAATGTTTTTGTTCTGATTGTATTAGGCACATGATGGTGGGGTGGTGGCTGTTGAGCTGTCAAGGGTAAGTGGGAGTGCTCCACAATTGATTACAATTGGGGCTGACAAGACATTGGCCATATGGGATACAATGACATTTAAGGTAATGGTGTATCTCATGTATGGATTTTTCATATTTTCCCGATCTCATTTATTAACATGCATATCTACTTTTATTCTACAGGAGCTACGTAGAATTAAACCTGTCCCGAAACTAGCTTGCCACAGTGTTGCATCTTGGTGTCACCCTCGAGCGCCAAACCTTGATATTTTGACTTGCGTTAAAGATTCACACATATGGTATCTTTGTTTAAGATTTGGTATTGTATATGGTAGAATATATTTATGTATATTAGATGAGTGGTCTAATTGTTTGAATTTTTGCAGGTCTATTGAGCATCCAACTTATTCGGCCCTGACAAGGCCGTTATGTGAACTTTCTTCCTTGGTTCCGCCTCAAGTACTTGCAACCCACAGAAAACTTAGGGTAATTAGCTCATTGTTGATGAAATCCTCGAAATCTACCACGTATCATATCATTTCTTTCTGCCTGCTAGTTGTATACTATATCAATAGCTCATGCTCAAGCCTGAGCATGAGCATTGCTCTCTGAGGCTCCATTCTATGTGTCCCACAAAACATTAGTTTCTCTTCTTATCTCGTAAAATGCATCTATTATGGTTCAAATGATGAAGTTGTGTAGCTGTATAATATTGCACTTGGCAATGCAAAGGTATTCTGACTCAAGTAGACTAGGAATAAGAATAAGAATAGAATACAACTGTTTGTATTACTTCTTGCAGAAAAGTTTTGTATATAGCAGACTTTAAATTGATAGCTGTTTGAACACTAAATTTATCTAAAAGAAAATTGCAATGGAGAAGATACGTAATCTTTATGTCAGATGGTGATAGGGAAAGCACATGCTGCACCCGAAAGTTGAAAGTTATTCCTTTTTCAGAATTTGCAGATAATATTCGGGGTTCATTTTCTACTTGAAACCGCCAGTTGATGATTTTCAAAGATTGCTAGTTTCTTTATTGCATAATTATAATAGCATTGCTTCTGTACTTCTTTCGCTTTCATGGCTTCCATACATTGGTAGTAACCCTCATCAGGTACTTATTAATTTCCATTTTTTAGGTCTATTGTATGGTTGCACATCCTCTACAACCACATCTCGTCGCAACTGGTACCAATGTTGGTATTATAGTTAGTGAATTTGATCCTCGTGCTATCCCGTCTGCAGCTCCTCTACCAGCACTGCCTGGAAGTCGGGAGAATTCAGCTATATATATCCTTGGAAGAGAATTAAAGCTCTTGAACTTTCAACTATCCAACACAGCCAACCCATCCCTTGGCAATAATAGTGCCTTGTCCGAATCAGGGCTTTCTAAGGGAGACCCAGGTGAACAGTTAACTGTAAAGCAAACCAAAAAGCAGATCGTGGCACCAGTTCCACATGATTCATACTCAGTTCTTTCTGTGAGCAGTTCAGGGAAGTAAGTTCCTTAGCTAATTGTTTTTTATGAATATAATTTTCTTCTTAACTCAGCTAATTTGTTGAGTTTTTTTTTTTTTAGCCAGCTAACTTTATTCTCTGATTGTAGGTATGTGGCAGTTGTATGGCCGGATATTCTATACTTCTCTATCTACAAGGTTAGTGACTGGTCCATTGTTGACTCTGGAAGTGCAAGACTGTTGGCGTGGGATACATGTCGAGACAGATTTGCGATTCTAGAATCTGTGTTACCTCATAGAATGCCTATAATCCCTAAGGGTGGTTCATCGAGAAAGGCAAAAGAAGCCGCTGCAGCTGCAGCTCAAGCTGCTGCTGCTGCCAGTGCAGCTTCATCGGCTAGTGTCCAAGTTCGTATTCTCTTGGATGATGGTACCTCAAACATACTCATGAGATCCGTAGGAGGTCGCTCTGAACCGGTATGTGTCTGTTTTTTTCATTTATACCAGATCATCTGCATGTATTCTAGAGCAGATCCATTGAATATTTAATCTAATCATGCTCCTAAGAATTTGTGTGCTTTGGTTTGCATTGAAAATACTGTAAAATTAGTACAAAAAAATGTCATACTTGGAACACAGTAGTTTATTAATTGAATTTGACTAAAAGGAAAGGTTGCTAAACGTGAGAATCTTACTTGAGAGTTCTTCTTGACTTCAAGTGGTGGGTTATCTTTGTTACTTTGAAAAATTGATCATAGAGCAGTATGCAATGCTGGACGTCTAGGTTAAGCAACATTCGTATGCTTCATAATTTTCCTTTCAGGTCATTGGTCTGCATGGTGGTGCTCTACTTGGTATAGGTTATCGCACATCCCGAAGGATTAGTCCTGTTGCTGCAACAGCTATTTCAACCATTCAGTCGATGCCACTCTCGGGATTTGGAAACAGCAATGTTTCTTCGTTTTCTAGCTATGATGATGGGTTTTCTTCGCAGAAGTCTGCTGAGTCTGCACCCCTAAACTACCAGCTCTACAGGTAAAACTAGCGTTGTCCTTCTTATTTTTATGCAAGGCTCATTTCTGTTAGCACTCTTTTTACTAAAATAGTGTGCAGGCAGCTAGCTGTTGGGCATATTTTATTACATTTCATTTTCTTTAGTTAGCTATATTGACCAAATCAGAGTCTTTTTTCCTCCTCTGAGATGTCTGGGAGATAGTTACTCTTGTTTGATGGAATAATAAGCACTGTTCACCAATCTGTACTGATTCCCATAGTTATGTTTTGGCTAGCTCTAATTTTGTTTGAAGGATTTCAGTTCTCTATTATCTAAATGGAATTTTTAATGTGTAGTTGGGAAAATTTTGAGCCAGTAGGTGGTATGCTACCTCAGCCAGAATGGACGGCATGGGACCAAACAGTTGAATACTGTGCTTTTGCTTATCAACAATACATGGTCATATCGTCCTTGCGCCCTCAGTATAGATATCTTGGTGATGTTGCCATTGCACATGCTACTGGAGCTGTTTGGCATCGCAGACAGCTGTTTGTGGCTACACCAACCACGATTGAGTAAGCATATTGCTCTATATATGATACATGATTTTTTTCTGTCTTCTGCCAGTTACCTTAAATGCTACTTCCACTTGGATGAAACAAACTAAAAATTGAATCTGTGTTTTTGCGGTGGATGTGTATCAACAATTATTGATTATTCAGATGGTGCATAATCCAACTTTTCAGAGATTACTATGTTTTGAAAAGAATTGCTCTAATTCTGAATTTGTTAAACGCATGGCTACCTTTATCTGCTACTTTTTAAAACAAATATCTGGGGAGGAATGCTAATACTTTCTTCCATGCCTGGATTTCCAGATGTGTTTTTGTGGATGCGGGAGTTTCCGAAATTGATATAGAGACTAGGAAGATGAAGGAAGAAATGAAACTTAAGGAGGCGCAGGCTAGAGCAGTTGCAGAGCATGGAGAGTTGGCCTTAATCACAGTAGAAGGTTCCCAGGCTGCAAAGCAAGAAAGGATATCTTTAAGGCCCCCCATGCTGCAGGTAGATTTTTCTTACTTTTACTTGAAAATATTGTAAGCTATTGGGAAGCATAATTTTTAAGGTCTAAGCGTGTTGTTTTGTACTGCATATGTGTCGACATCTATGTCAATTCATGTCAAACTAGCAAGAGTCTTCCTTATGTGTATACCTTTTAATTGTAGGTGGTGCGTTTAGCTTCTTTCCAAAATGCTCCATCTGTTCCACCATTCTTATCATTGCCAAGACAATCTAGAGGTGATAGCGATGACATAATGGATGAAAGAAGGGTCAATGAGGTAGCTGTGGGTGGTGGAGGAGTCTCAGTTGCTGTTACTCGTTTCCCAGTGGAGCAAAAACGACCAGTGGGGCCTCTTGTTGTTGCCGGTGTGCGGGATGGAGTTCTTTGGCTCATTGACAGGTACTATGAGTCTCCTGTTCTTACCTTACGACAAGACTGACTCTTGTTAATACATTCCTTGTTCGATGCTGACTGTATGAATTGGTGAATCGTTTTATCTTCATTTGAGATATTTATATTTAATTAGATTATGAATTTTCCTTTCCATTTATATTATGCACTAGGTAGGCACTGAAATCTGACATTCTGCATTCCAAAGTTTCCTCGAGCACTAAGCTTGAATACAATATCTTGCCATGATAGTCATTTTAGTTGCTTGAATGAATAAAGAAATATTAGACAGAAGATAGAAATTATTGTCTGACACCTCCTTCCATTTCTTGGTAGGTACATGTGTGCCCATGCCATATCCCTTAATCATCCTGGTATCCGCTGTCGCTGTCTTGCTGCTTACGGGGATGCTGTTAGTGCAGTTAAATGGTATGGATATGTTTCTCATAATCTCGTGTTTATGTGAGTAGTTAAGTAGCTGGAATCCTTATACAACATTTTTTTTGCGCAGGGCAAGTAGGCTTGGGAGAGAACATCATGACGATCTGGCACAGTTTATGCTAGGGATGGGATACGCAACAGAAGCTCTTCATTTGCCTGGAATATCTAAGAGGTAAATAAAACATATAATATTTTGGTGCCGCTTTTCCTTCAATTTGGTTCTACTATAGACAGTTTTTTCTAGTCTCTGAATTGCTTATGCTGGACAGTAAACAGAATTCAGTATTTCACTCATGTATTGAATCCTTCATCCTAGCGTTCAACTCAACCAAAATGGCATCAGAGATTTTTTTTTCACTTTGACTTAGGTTCCGAGTTTGACTTAACTTTATGTTTTCTCAGGCTGGAGTTTGACCTAGCAATGCAGAGCAATGATCTTAAGAGGGCACTTCATTGTCTTCTCACAATGAGTAATAGCAAGGACATTGGACAGGACGGTGTAGGCCTTGATTTGAGTGACATTCTCTCTTTGACAGCTACTAAAAAAGAAGATGTTGTTGAAGCTGTGGAAGGAATAGTGAAATTTGCAAAGGAGTTTCTTGACCTTATAGATGCTGCAGATGCCACAGGGCACGCCGACATTGCTCGCGAAGCTCTCAAAAGACTGGCAACTGCAGGTTCGGTCAAAGGCGCTTTACAGGGTCATGAGTTGCGAGGCCTTTCATTACGCCTAGCAAACCATGGAGAATTGACACGCCTAAGTGTATGTCTGCAATTTCTCTTTCTTTCGGTTTCTAACTTGGTTTCTCGTATTTTAGGATACCTACAGAAATCTAAAGACCTTTGTCTTGTTCACTAGATAGGATCGACATAACTATAGACGAATTTATGCTTTGATTTTATACTTTGTATCTTCTGGTTCCTAATTGAAATACTTTATTAACTTTGTTGCAGGGACTTGTAAACAATCTGATCTCCATAGGCCTTGGACGAGAATCAGCATTTTCTGCTGCAGTTCTGGGAGACAATGCGCTCATGGAGAAGGCATGGCAAGACACGGGAATGCTCGCAGAAGCCGTGCTTCATGCCCATGTAAGATTGTTTTTGTATTTTGGTTTTTCTTTTTGCAGTTTATAAATTAAACTTGTATTGTTTCTGACTACGCCTACTGTAATTATTTCCACAGGCACATGGTCGCCCAACTCTAAAGAACTTGGTCCAGGCTTGGAATAAAACGCTGCAGAAGGAAGTTGAGAAAGCTCCGTCTTCTAAAACCGATGCTGCAAGTGCGTTTCTGGCTTCTCTCGAGGATCCAAAGCTCACTAGTTTATCTGATGCATCTAGAAAACCTCCTATCGAGATTCTACCTCCTGGAATGTCTTCAATCTTTGCTTCCATTACGGCTCCCAAAAAACCTCTACTCACGCAGAAGACTGCACAGCCAGAAGTAGCTAAGCCATTGGCGCTCGAAGAACCTACGAAACCATTGGCTATTGAAGCTCCTCCATCTTCCGAGGCACCACAGACCGAATCAGCGCCTGAAACCGCAGCCGCTGCTGAGTCACCAGCACCTGAAACCGCAGCCGTTGCTGAGTCACCAGCACCTGGAACCGCAGCCGTTGCTGAGGCACCAGCATCTGAGACTGCAGCAGCACCTGTGGATGGACCAGTGACGGAGACTGTGTCTGAGCCTCCTCCCGTAGAGAAGGAGGAAACTTCTTTGGAAGAAAAAAGCGATCCGTCTTCAACTCCAAACACAGAAACAGCTACGTCCACAGAAAATACTAGCCAAACAACAACAACGCCTGAAAGTGTTACAACAGCGCCACCTGAACCTATTACAACAGCGCCGCCTGAAACTGTTACGACAACAGCAGTGAAACCAACAGAGAATGCAGCAACCGAGAGACGAGTAACCAATTACCCTCCAATAAGAAGCCAGCCAATAGATTTTGATTTCTTGAATGGCTAAACCAAGTTTTCACAGAAGATCCCAAAACGAAGACAACAGAGTGTATATCTTTTAGATATATTTCATAATCAAAGCTTTATGTTCATTATAATTTAATTGAGAGTTTAATGTGTTTAGTCTTTTTGTATTGTCAAGTTTTTTTTTTTGTGTTTTTTTATCATTTATTTGGCATATTATTAAATGGTTTGTGTCATTGTTATTATCAAACAAACCTCTCTGAGATTATCTATGATTGTGAAGCGTGTAAACTGAGTAGTAGTTTCTTTTTTTTCCTACTTCGATATGAATTTGTTTTTTTTGTAATATTTCATGAAAAATCATTGAATTTAATTTCCATTGGACAGGTGTAAATGTCAATAACCGTCTTAAAACCCTCTGAGTCAACCAGAAGTGTTTAAGCTTTTGAGTTGGTGCAAAAAGAGAAAAGCGAGATTGGGTTGTTGTTTCTGAAATCGTCTGATTGGCGATAAATCCTCTCTTCCTTCTCATCTCTCTTTTCCTCTCTTTCTTTCTCTCTCTCAGCCCTAAGAGAGAAGAAATAGGCTCTGCTCTGCGCCTTTTCTACAAGAAATTCACCAAAAAAGCTTGAATATTTATCGGAATCAAAGCTTGGGTTTTTAATCCTGGTAAAGCCATGTCACATATGGTGTTTCAGAGCGTTGTCGCTCCCAAACCCTTATCTCCTCTCAAACCCTGTTTACCTATCCCTCGTCCACTCGTTACTCTGCCTTGTAAGCTCCGTCGTGGCTTCGTTAGAGCTTCTTCGTCCTCGTTTCTTGTCGATGATTCAGTTTCAGGACTCGAGCGTTGCTTACAGTTACCTTCTGGAGTTGAGTTAGGCACATCTTCCTCTGGCTCTTTCTCTGCAAGTACTCAGATGTGTCCTGTGATGAAAGGCAAATTTGGTTCGGTAGGAGCTGTTACTTTGGAAAAAGGGAAGCTTGATATGACCCAGAAGATTTCTGAGACTAGCCCTGAGGTCTCTCTCTCATACTCCTTTCTTTTGTTTCTTGTTAAGAGATAATTTTGTGAATTGCAAGAATTTAGATTAGTTTGGTGAAATTCTCTCTAAAGGCTGTGCCTTTTACCAATCGTATGGCTATGACCATGTCGTTCCTTGTTTTATCCTCTCTGCTCTGATTTTTTCGATGGTTCATCAAGTCGAGAGTTGATCATTCTTCTTGGAGGTTCAGAATTTGTTCTCTTTCCATCGTCTACTTGTGGGGGAACTATGAGTAGCGAGTAACAGTGTGTGTGAAGTGCTAGATTTTAGTCCTGCTTCTTTGCTCTAAGTAAAAATAACTTGATTTTAATCCGGAGAAGTTGGATAATTTCTTTAGTAGGAAATAGTAGAAGTTGGTCAAGGAGATGAAGTAGAGTAGCTGAAAAAATGTGTTATGATAATGGGCGGATGCAATTTCTTGAATGATATCTTCCTTGGAGATAACAGTTTGCAGTGAATCTATTTTGCACCGATCAGAAAAGAGTAGCTTTGTGAATTTTTATTTCATGTTTCATTACAGATTGCAACTGGAGGAGGGGGTGGAAACATTGGAAAGAGTATCAATAATGGTGGTGGCGATGGAGGTGACGATAATGGTGATGATGATGATTACTTTGATGAATTCGATGATGGTGATGAGGGAGATGATGATGGACTTTTTAGGCGTAGGATGTTTCTCGCAGAGGTATGAGAACTTGATATTTTTGTTCATGTATTTTATTGTCATGGTGTCACGCAGTAATGGCATATATGTTATTGTCCAGATTTTTGATAGGAAATTCGTTGATGCTGTGTTGAATGAATGGCAAAAAACAATGATGGATTTACCTGCCGGTCTCCGTCAAGCATATGAAATGGTGAGACATCGTTTAAGCTTTCTGTTATTATGAAATGGTGATCTTGCGATGCTGACATACTTGAATTTACGGAAACTTGTACGCAGGGTTTGGTCAGCTCAGCTCAAATGGTGAAATTCCTTGCCATAAATGCCCGTCCTACAACGACTAGAATGATCTCCCGTGCCCTTCCTCAGGGATTATCGAGGGCCTTTGTTGGCAGGTACATTTTGGGTTTCTTCTGAGAATTCATTGTCTCTTAAGTTATAAGTTTCTGTATTGTCATACTAAATGCAGTCTTGACTAAGAAACTGTCTTGTGTAGGATGTTGGCGGATCCTGCATTTCTCTATAAACTTCTTTTGGAGCAAGCTGCCACGGTTGGATGCTCAGTTTGGTGGGAGGTGAAGAATCGTAAGAATAGGTATGTTCCTTTCCATGTACCTATACTTTGAAGGTTTTGTAGCTTCTGGTTTCTTGTCCTAAATTGTATTCTCTATAATTTGCAGACTAAAAGAGGAATGGGATCTTGCACTTATAAATGTTCTTACTGTATCAGCATGCAATGCAGCTGCTGTTTGGTTACTAGCTCCATGTCGTTCCTATGGAAACACATTCCGGTTTGACCTGCAAAATACATTACAAAAGCTACCAAATAATTTATTTGAAATGAGCTATCCTCTTAGAGAGTTCGACTTGCAAAAGAGATTTCATTCTCTTTTCTACAAGGCTGCAGAGTTGTCCATTCTTGGACTCGCAGCAGGAACACTCCAGGGTTCGTTGTCAAACGTTCTAGCAGGAAAGAAGAAGAACAGGTCATCACATATCTTCTCCTTCTATCATAGGATTACAAATCTCTTGATTCACTCGGGCAGCATCTCTGCTTTTTTTCCAGCTCATGCTTAACTACTTGTGCCTTTGTTCTGACAGAGTATCTGTGACGGTCCCATCTATCAGCACAAATGCTCTTGGTTATGGTGCATTTCTTGGAATATATGCCAACTTGAGATATCAGCTGTTATGTGGATTTGAAAGAGGAGTGAGCAGTCACTTTGACGTCATAGGAGTAGCACTCTTCTTCGGCACTGCCTTGAGGTATTCTCTTTCTCCCACATATGTACATGTCATACATAAACAGGACATGTTGGCAGTTTGGATATTGTATTGTAAAACTCTGTCTTAGGACTTAGGAAACCTTTAATCTGGGGATCAAGATCGTTGATGAATATGGATGGATGTATGTGGTACAGGATTATGAATGTGCAATTAGGGGAAAAGTCAAGACAAGTATGGCTAGGTGTAGAGGCAGACCCACTGGCGCAGTCAGATGATCTGCTGGCAAAAGCATACAACCGACCCTCAGAGGAAGCAGTAGCAAAGCCATCTTCAAAATGGTTCATCTCAAAGAATGCAATTGTCTCAGGGCTACTCGGGAAGAAGCAAGAAGATTCAGTTTCAGATTCTCCACCTCCAAAGGCTCGGCGAAAAAGGATAGTGAGGAAGAAGGTGGCTGCATCTGCCTCTTAAATAACCAACAAAACCTCTAAAATGTCACAATTTTCAGAGTCCATGGAAGAACAACAGTGAGGTTTTGTTGTTCATTTGAGGCACACATGAAAAAGGTTTTGTTGCCAGAGGAAGGAAGAAGGGATCACCAAACTTGGAGGAATTGAAAAAAAGCTCTATAGCTTCTTTTTTTTTTTTTTTACTTTATGACTCGTTCTCTCTAGTTTTAAGTGCTTTTGGAAAGACATTTCTATTTTTAGGTGTGGTGATAAAGATGCTTATCTCTGGTTAAAATTCTGTATTTTCTCAATGTTTCTAATAAATAGCCACATCTTATACGTTCGTTGAAACTTGGAAAGTCATAGTAGTCTAACTCCTAGTCCTGAAAAATTGCAATTAATCTAAGAATCTTCAAGAACCATTCTTCAATTTTTGATGGAAGTCATTAGAATTCAACAAAGTGACTATCAATGGTTTTGAGCTTCTCCAACTCCTCTCCATCAGCAATTCCATTATCAACGTACAGCATCTGTATGTATATATCATCACAATATTCCCCAAATCACACTCAGACAAAATCACTTAGCTTTATGCAAAATAACAAAGAAATGATTGATATCAGAGTTCAAAGCTGAGACCTGATACTCGGGGCATTTCAGTGTGTGAGCTCCTCTTTTAAGATATCCCTCCCATCCTCTCTTCTCTATAAGCGCTATCTCTATAGCTCTAGTAAACTGCATTCACATTCAAGTCTCACAATCATTAATCACATTCAACTTTAGTAAAAGCTGATGTTCATGTATACTCACATCAGCCGGGTCCAAAATTAGGAGATTGTACTGAGGAGTAAATGTAGTTCCTTGCAACCGTCTCTGAACCCCAACAATTGTCCTCGAGTGCCCTTCATGTTGGAAATACAAGGGCCTGCAGTACACACGATAACATCAACTCAGGAACCTTAGACGTAATGTGTTTTGAAGTTACAAAAGACATTTCAGAGATCAAGAACTGAAACAAAACAACCTACCCTTTATTCGTAATATGAACACCGGATGAAACACTTAACCTGTTATCTGAGAAGTAATTCCAAACCCATTCCATTAAAACCGCTCCTTTGCTGATCCTAGAAGAATTAGAACTATGAGAGTCAACTGCTTTTCCCTTCCCACTTCCCCCCTTTTTAACCATATATCTGTCCATGGGACCATATGACTTTACCTTGGGTGCAATAGCAGAACCAGGAACTGAAAGATACATCGATTTAGACTTCTCGGGAGCAAAATCAACAATCCTCGCTTTCAACCCGAAAGAACGTAACAACGCAGCACATTCAGTAGTTCCAATCCATCTCTTGGAACCACATATTCGATTATCAAAATGAAGAGCTCCAGAAACATCAAACCCCTTGTTCCAAGCTAACTCAAGCCATCGCTGGAGCGAAGGAATATCAGGAACAAAATTAGAACCACCAAAGAGAACTCTCTTAGCTTCTTCTCTATGAGAAAGCAAATGAGAGCATTGCATTTGAATGTTCTTCCATCCACATCCCCAACCTTTATCCTCCTTCGAAGATTGAAAATGATCAACAAAGCCTGATAGTAAACTAGTACTACACTCTAAAGGTTTCGACTTCAATTTCAGTTCTGACTCCAGACAGTTCCTCAGCAAACAAATCAAACCACCATGACCTACACTATAGAATTGACTCTTAGTCTGTAACTGGACCAAGGAGGCAACGTTGTTCTGCAGAAATGAAACAATGTTTTATCAATTGGGTTTTCTTTTCTGAACCTAACACAGGAGTGGAAAGAAGATTTAAGGGTTTTAAGAAAGTATTACAGATGATGAAGCAGAGGAAGACGAAGAAGGATCATCAGAAGAATGATCATCAGAAGCGAGTTGCAGAGCCAAGTGGTGATCGGTTTCGATTTGTGGATTGATTTCATCGTCTTCGAAGTGGGAATTCACATGGCTGAGTCAAACCATCCACCATAACCAGACAAACACATCAAGACCTCGAGAGAATGCAACTAAGAAGCATATAGAAATAAGGGACACAAAGCTGAAATTAGGGATTGATACCTTTGGATTAGGGAGAGAGGAAGCGTGAGATTGCAGACAGGACACAAAGCTGACATCTTTATAACCCGGGACAAGAAAAAAGTCGCCTTTTTTTCACTCTTTCGTTTGTTTTCTCGCCGGAAGAAATCAGAAATTGACCTCCTCCGGTGATGATCAAAACGCCTGCGTTTAATTGGAGTGCTTGTGGTGCATTGATTATTTCTATTTTTTTTTGGAATTTTTAATTCTTAATGATTTTTATTTTATTTTTGTGTTAAAAGATAAATTTAAACGAGAGAAAGTAGAAAATAAAGAATCTTAATTGGCCAATAATTATGGTAAGTTTTAATGTGAGGAACTAATATTTCTCTTTTGGAAATATAAATCAGAGATGCATGTACACGTTTTACGACTCAACAAGTCACAACGTTGGTAACAAACCAATTTTTGAGAATCTCTTATAAATATCACATGTGTGTTTAGTAGGTCTCTATGTCTCAAAACACAAAATATCATAACAAACAAAAAAACAAGAATGGAGAATTCAAGCTTTGAAACACTTCCTTATGATCTACAAATGAAGATTCTGTTACCGATGCCTCTAAAAGTCTTGGCGAAATGGCTATGCGTCTCAAAGCAATGTGCATCATTTATTTGCTCCGTAGAATTCAGAGAAATTTACTTGAGTTGATCAATGAAAAAGCCTCGAGTGTTGTTCGTCACCAATGTTTTACCAATCTACCAAAACAAACCCGAAACGTTGTTTCATTCTGTTTGTCAAGAGGAGGAAGCATTGTTCTTGTCTTCCGGTCAACAAGAGATGTGTACCAACGAAACACCACTTTGAAATGTTTCTAAACCCATCCAAGGTTTGATTTGCCTTCAAGATACTGAGGTTGCGATTTAATTTGCAACCTGGCTACGCGAACGTTACGGAAATTACCGCAGATCGAAAGGTCTAACGGAGCATGCATGAAAAGTTTTTTCGGATACTACAAAGCTAAAAAAAGTAATCAAGTTGATATGTATAAGTTTAACTAATAATAACAAATATCATGTATGCACGGTCATGTAATCTAAGAAAGTAACCAAGGTGCGTACCAACGACGCACCACTTTGGAAAGTTTCATGTGTTCTTTAGTCGAAGGATTGATCAAGTAAATGTGCCTAAAATCGTCATGGATCTGAATCAAGACCAATCCATCACAAGATCCCAATACTTGAATGGTTTTATTTTGACATTTGTCGATTGGATCATCAGGAAAAGTGTAGTAACAAGAAGAAGAATGACAGTTTTTTCCGTTGTTATGGTCATCTCTAGAAAAAGTCTCCAAAAGAAAAGTTATTGAGTTGAATCTTCTTCAACAAAATTCGCTGAAAAGTGTTGACTAACATGAAGATATTTCATATTAGGGGTTGGTAAACCTGTACGAACGAGTCATTTGTGGGAAAAGTAGGTTGATTTGATCATTGATCTCCATTTTTTTACAAGACTTTGAATCTAGCTAGTGATTTTATTGGAAGATATTGAAATATCTCTTCAACTATATCCTCTGATATAATCATTGTCGTAGGATTATTTTTTATGCATTGAAAAAATTGTCTTAGAATTATTATGTTTGTCACCCTCCATTCTTTTCGTACGATGATAATTCTTAGTTTAGATTTTTATATCAATATATAAAGAAATTAATGATCTAATCTTGGAGTCTTAAATTTATATTTAACATTAATTGTGGCAAAAGAGAGATTTAACACTATTAATCTACTTTAGAATAATGAAAAGTAAATAAACAAATGTACAATATGATATAATCTTGGATTTTAAACTTTAGATCTAACATTAATTGTGGCAAAATAAAAATTAACACTAATAATTTAGTTTACAATTATGAATAAGAAATAATAAATGTCTATAGGCTATAAATAAGTGTATATATATACAATCTTACAATAATTTAAAATATTGAAATGCAAATCTTACAATATGAATATTGTAAAATGATTCTAACATTGATCTAATAACATATTGATAATTTAACTTTACTAGATTATTGTAATAAATTTTACAACAAATTTAAAATATCAAAATGCAAATTAGTGTATTAAGGCAAAAACAAATATACAAACAACCCTTTTTCTTAAATTTAGTACAATTTATAATTTTAAAACACTCATACACAGGTCTTAATCTAGACTTTTTATTGTTACATAATTTTTTTTTCACCTATCAAAATCTAATACATACAAATATACACGTGTTGCGCGATCAGATGAGCTTATAACTTTGAAAACCAAGTTTGAGATTATCACCATTTACCTCATAACAACCTCTTTCGTCTTTCAGCTAATGACGATTTTCGAATGGCGGCAATCGTCAATCCTCTGTTGTTAGATTAAGAGAGCGCAGTGCAAGAATGATTTCAGTTGGGCCATGCAATGACCTGATACTACAGTAAGTAGAGATGCATTATTTCATGTGAGGATTGGTTAGTGACGGTTCGTTTCTTGCATTCTGTTGTTTCTCTAAAACACAAGTTTCTGACTAGAGAGTACTGAGCCATACACAGTAATAGAAGTCGAAAGTTTTTGGTCTACATAATAATTCAATAAGATTCCAGATTCTTGGAATGAACAAGAACAAAGAATTAGCTTTCTCACCCAGAACCTGATTATCAATCGACTACAACAATGCATTAGACCGTGGTCATTTGTCTAAGTGCGTCATCAGGCAGCAAAACTCTAAACACTGCATAATGATGGTTCAAACTCTTTTCCCCTTGAAGTCTATGAACACTCCCGAGACCACCTGCCGTGGTGTTTGGAAAAGCATAGAAAATCCGTTTTATTCTTTGATGCACAAGCGCCATAGCACACCTTGGGAACATATCACGACTTTATTAGATACACACACTTGCAGAGTTTAAAAGGGTAATATGTATGTAGAAACTCACATTGTACAAGGCTCCAACAGGAGGAAAATGTCATAACCAGTGCAGAGGTACGGCCTTTCCATTGAAGGATCTCTAACAGTCTCTTCTCTGCTGTCATTTTGGACCTATCGATAACTCAGAAGTGTAAGAGAGAATGCTGTACTAGTCAAAGCATGTGGAGGAAATTAAAAAACTTGGTTGGAATGAACTTACGTCTGGACTCTGACTGCTTGTTTTCTGCTTTTTAGCCGGAGAATCTGTATTTGAGGGCGGAACATGATCCTGATCAAAAATCTTGGATGGATTGGGAAACAGATTTCTATCTCTGGCAGAAGAGGATTCAATGGCAACCATGGAAGCATGCCTAAGAGGATGCCACTGGCTACAATTTTCAGTGTCATGCGGCTGCAAACTCCATTGCCAGGGATTCAGACAAGAAAGAGCAGACAATGAACCATTCTGTTTTTCAAGTGTGTCATTTAAACATATTTCCCCTGTTTCCTCGAAGGGCCTGGTCTCTGCGCTAGTCATGTCACGAGGAGCAGATGATGCATATACTTGATCAGTTTCACTAGCTATTATTCGCCTAACTGAAGGATCAACTATCACTGCAGCATTCACAAGCTGAAAAGTACATTAGAAATGTGGTAAATTGAGATCATTTTCTATGTAATGAAACGATGGTAAATCTTTCTACCAAGAGAACAAGGATTGAGGCGCTAAAAAAAGCAAATGGTACATGAAAAATGAATGGTCTGTTGTCTAAAACTTGATATCGACGTTATGTAGATCAATGGAAAATACTTACTGGTGTATGACCAGATACTGCCATATCAATAACAACTCTCATGAACTTGCAGATTGATTGTGTTTCCTCCTCGCTGAACCCACCGATGCCATCTATATTGCTATCATTGCCAAATGCAAAAAGTAAAAAATCATTGACTGTTGCACTATAAACAAAGACATATATTGCTATTACAATGCAGATAAGAGCACCAATAGAAACCATCAAGAAATAAGATTATTCTAGAACGACTAAAGCATATATAATAAAAAGACCAGAAAGATAATAAAGACTCTTTTGGTCACAAAACTGATTCTAGACATGGAGCTTACTAGGTTGGTGGATGAAATGAAGTAGGCCATATCTTACTTTGTTCTTCCCACTCTTCTTTGGATACCGCAGCATATTTGCATACCTATCATAGTTATAGCAGAAATATGAGATTGCACTGAAAATATAAATGAATGAGCAGAAAGAAATCTCTGACTTGGAAGCTAAATGAATCAAAAACCCTTGAAGCAAATAGTGGTGAGATAAGAGAAAAATAACCTACTTGTGTAATAAAAGGACTCAACTCATAGGGATCAACGAGTCTCTGCACATCAGGTGGCATGTCACTCAACTGATCGTTGTGCTCAGGTGCTAGACATAAGATGACAGTCAACTGAGTTTCACCTGTCCAATAAGCTTACAATAAAAACCTCATAATCTTATGATTGGTGTATCAGCGCGCTAAGAAAACTAACAATGGGATACCGCAATCTGGCAGAATCTTCTTCTTCACCCTTTTAACATGACGAAGATCTTCTAGAGGAGCAATCTTACATAAATGCCTATCATAGCAAAGTAAAAAAATTCACTCATGAGATTACAGCACTGGAATCAACGAGTCAAGAGTCGAAACAAGAATGACAAACCTCACTATCGTATTGGCAAATCTGGGTTTGATTAGGCTAGCATATACCTTCACTGTGAACAACAAGAACAACACACACACACACACAGAAGAAGAAGTTTAGATAAAGAACCTTTGATAGACTAAAAAACCAAACTTAGAGATTGAATCATACCAGTGGGCTGATGGTCAGGTGACAATGAAGGCTTTTCAGGTATATGGATAATTTCCCATGCATCTGAATCCATAATTTTATTTTATCTATTCTTGAGCCTGATTAACACCATTAGCTCAAACTATAAGAATTAGGGAGAAAACAGAGACGAAAAACTCCACCTTTCGCAGTGAAGTTTGAATAAGAGAACTCGCAAAAATTCACACTTTCAATTTCTAGATTCAATAAGAAGAGTGGTGAGTAAAACCCAGTTAAGGCTTTTCTAAGCATTCTTATTGAACAGCATTATCGAATTCACTAGTTAAATCATATTTCAAACCAAGTGCTCACACACAGATGCAATTCCAGAAACCGTAAAAGAAGGTAATTAATCATTACAGAGATTAGATTAACTCACGCTGGAGAGCTTGCTCCAAGCAACAAGACACAGAGACGCAGCGAGCGATAGCCGATAGAGAGGAAGGAGGAGTTCACCAAAAAGGTCAAGAAGACGACAGCTTACACGTCGCCGTTTTAGGTCTTATCTAATTAACCTAATTAAATTAACAAAGTCTAATTAAAAAGAGCGGGACGACAACTAAACCCTACGCTTACATAAAAACGCGACCTTTAAGAATTTTGTACGGCAACAGAACCAGAGAACGTTGACGGCTAAAGGCGGCGAAATGGACGTTGATGAGCGGAGCAGCTACTGTATCGAGGGTATGGTCGTCTGTTGAGATTGAACTCTCCGATTGATCCTGCAAAGAAGAAGAAGAACATCAGTGAGAAGGAAACAACAATGATGAAGAACAAGAAGATTGGAAACTAGAAGAAGAAGACGACGTAAGAGAGAGACGTGAGAAGAAGAAGAAGAAGAAGAAGAAGAAGAAGACAAGAGAAGTGGGTTTTATGTTTTATCTTATTGGGCTGATGAAGTTGTGTAGGCCCAAAGTGGTGAAGTATGTTTTGTTGTGGCCCATTCGTAGAAGTAGCTTATTCTAGCTAAGTACTTGAGGTAGAGTAGTTGGGGTTGTTAGTGGCTAAGGTAAGGTTGTGTAAGGTTGCTTGTATCCCTAAGTCTAATGTCTAGAAGTAAGGTTAAATAGTGACTAAGTTTAAGGTCTAAGAGAGTGGGTATGGTGAGTAGAAGAAATCTCCTATATATATGTGTAATGTGTGTAAACTTATGAGTGTGTGAAAGTATGAAAGTTTAAGAGAAAAAAAACAAAACAAACTTGTGTCCTAAGCAGAAAAACAACATCGTCGGAGATGGGGAAGGGTGTTCGTCGGTTCTCTACTGAACCAGAGAACGATGTTCCAACTTCAGGAATCAGTTTGCCTTATGCCACAAGATCATAGCTACACAGAATTCAATTTTTCGAAACCCACGTTTAGTGAATCAAATTTAGAGAACACACGAACACACTTTAACCCAGATTTCTTCGAAAACCATTAAACCCCAATCCTATGAATCAGATTCCAAAGATAGAGAATATATCAATCTATGAGAATAGAAAAATGAGAAAGATGAAAGATTAAGAGAGAGATATCGAACCTTTTTTTATGGCTTCTCACAATCAAAGAAGAGAGTTTAAAAAATAAGAGATCGAAGAAAGAAGATTGAAGAAGAAGAAGAAAGAAAAAAAAAAAGAAAAAAAAAAGAGACGTCGTCGTTTAGTGTTAAAGAAGAAAAAAAAAAGTTTGTAGGCATGTTCGTTTCATCAGTAAGATGGATCATTTCGATGGAGATGAGTTTTGATGTTCGTTTGGTGCCAAAAACGGTTCATTCAGATGATCCATCCAAATGAATCATCTGGATGAGTTTGAAAATTTAGGCTAAATTTTGAAACTCATTTGACTGAACTAAATTGGATCATTTGGATGGAGATGATTCAATCTAAAATAACAAATGACAAAAATACCCTAATTATTTCAATTGATTATTTAGATGTATTTTTAGATAAAATAAATAAATAGATTTAAATCTTATTTTACAATTATTTTTTAAAAAATAAAAAATTAAATTTTCTGCTAAAACCGCAAAATCATTTTTTTTGCTAAAACCGTAAAATTCGTTTTTCAGCAAAACCCGTACAATTACGTTTTCCCGCCAAAACCGCAAAATCATTTTTTCCTCGCAAAAATCGTAAAATTCTATTTTCCCGCCAAAACCGCAAAATCACGGTTTCCCGGCAAACCCGTAAAACCGTGATTTCCTGCCAAAACCAAAAAATTACGTTTTTCCACCAAAACCGTAAAATCGTGTTTTTCCGCCAAAACCGCAAAAATCACGTTTTCCCGCCAAAACCGTAAAATCACGTTTTCCCGCCAAAACCGTAAAATCACGTTTTCCCGCCAAAAACGTAAAATTTTGTTTTCCGCCAAAACTGTAAAATCGAGTTTTCCCGTCAAATCATAAAATCACGTTTTCCCGCCAAAACCGTAAAATAAATTTATAAATATAAAAAACTATTATTTGAAATTTATTTACTTTTAAATATATTTTAGATTAAGAATTAGATGAAAGCATGGGTATTTTAGGTATTTGTATTATTGCAAATCATTTGGATGGAGATAGAGATAAGTAAACGAACAACATCTCATTCGGATGGTCCAGTCAAATGAACCGACTAAAAATAAAACGAACAAGAGTCGAATGAATCATCTAGATGGACATGTTGAATGGATCAATTGGATGGATCTGTCAAATGGAGAAACGAACAGAACCGTAGTATAATAGGGCCAGCCCTATAAAAGCCCGAAACCTTTTCTGCAAAACCATATTTAAGCCCAAACGTTTCTCCTTTGATTTAATCGGGACCGGGCTTTTATTTATTTTAGCGGACCTGGGCCGACTCTAAATGTTTAGCCCATTTTAACATCCGTACTTTTTATGGTGATCTTGTAATGTTATAAAAACTGGAAATTATTTTCTACATGTATAGCGCTGTTGCTCACGTAACATATATAGTTGCTGATGTAATTGGGTGTTTTAAAATCTATTTAGGATATTTTGGATGAATGATGATTATTTTTTTAGTCAATTAGATAGTGGTCACTGATCAGCATCCATAGAGCATATTCCAACTAAAGATTTCAACAGTTGGTGACCGGTCCCTCTGTGTTTTCCAATATATTTAACACAACTTTACATAATTTTATAACCAATATTGTTTAAGATTTTGAATTATAGCTAAAAAGAGAGAAAAAAACAATATTGATTCGGGCCATCAATTTTTTTGGACCAACCTTTGCTAGGAAAACGAAGATACACATCATAAGGTGACGTATAGAACAAAACGAACAGACAAATAAAGCATAACAGATGTAGTTTGTAAAGAATAAATGGTGTAGAACGAATAGAACAAAAGCTGAATAGATATCTTAATTAGTTTGGTGCGAGTAACGGATAAATGAGTTATCAAATTTTGACTAATGTTTTGAAGTTTCGAAATATATATATGATTGTATTAATCGGTATTTAACGCTTATGATTTTTCAGTTTATACTTGAATCACCCTACTTCTTGAGGTTGGTGTGTTGTCCAAATATGATTCACAAAAACATGACCAAGAGTAAAATCAAACCGCACCGTATTATTTTATTATGCTTCATGACACCATTCATAACCAAAGTCTTCTTAGTTTTCCCCATACACACCAATAAAGATACTAAAGAAATAGCTAATAAGTAATTTAAGAACTATGAATCGTAGCCGTAACTTTAACTATACAAGAATAGCTGTATAATCGTGACAGCCCTTGACTTTGGGAGATATTGTCCAATACTCCAGTTAAGAGAAAGAAGTGGGAATGTGGGTTACATCGACAAAGGCTTTGCTCCAAGTTAATTAATGGCTATAATTGGCGGAATATATTAGTGGAAAATATAAAGGTGAGAAAATGATTTCTACATGCCTTTTAGCAATTAAGAGAAATAGTGGAAAACAATTATTTTCTCTATATTCTATGAAATAGCAAAACAGAAAAGAAAGAAAAAAGAAAAAAAAGAAGTTCCCCTTTGAAATAAGTGGGGTTTCATTGAAAATTCAAATAGTACTACTCTTTCATTCTTTTAGTGTCCAGTCAACGTTCTCGAGAAGAAAATATATTCAACGATTAGTTTGTTGTTACATGAGTTTATTGAATTAAGTTTTTAGAATGAATATATAAAATCTTGAAAATTGGATGCTTCAGAAGCAATTTTCAGAAATTTTGTTCAATTCATGGTAATAAAATGTTCAATTAATTAAAGTCATTTTTCAAGTGCAAGAATGGTAATGTTAGCATAATACAGCGGATATATATATCCTCTTTGAGGATAAAGAGTTGGTGGATATAAATATAACTCATGTTATTTCAATAATAGTCACAATCTTTTCTTTACATGCGTATATGAAAACATATTTGCACAACTTATTCCTGAGTTTAGGACCATTATTAAGACGATGTATTATTATGATCTATTAACATATAGTTGTCTTTGATGAAATTGACAGCTCATTGGGGCTATAATGTAAGAATTGTTCATTACTTTTACTTACGAGCTACAGTTTAGACTTGTATAAATAGATTGAATTACTAGTATTTATGGTCCAGTAAATATGAAATATTCATTACTTTATATGTATAGCAATTAGATCAAAGTAAAATGGTCCAAAATATGTTTTAATCCACTTTATTCAATTAGACAAAGAAATTTATTCATTCTTAGAAAGCAAATACTCCATTTTAAAAAAAAAATATCAGTTTAAACAAATATTTTTCATTTTAAATCCGTTGCCATATGTATTATTGAAATGACAAGAGTTATTATGACTGAACCAATACATTTTACTATATTGATTGATAAATTTTTATTATAACTTATCTCGTGTCTCCTCTAAAAACAAATTTGTCTCTAACCAATAAAACAATTATATGGTACCACTAAAATATTCCAAAATATTAATTGGACCCAACGTGTATATCGAAAATAATTTAAAAGAGAAAATGTTCTAGAATCTAGAGGAAGAAAATAACTCACCAGAAATAAGAAAGAAGAAGAAGAGATATAGATACATTGAACCTAGACATAAAACCCACCCAAACCCCAGTCTCAAAGACGCCTATTAATAAGGAACGTTCAAGAACCAAAACAAAACACAAAAAAACTCAAAGTGACCAAAATAACCAAAAGGAGAAATCTTTAGAAAACCTTTAAAAGTTCTTAAAAATGGGGAAAGGAGGAAACTATGTGACGGTGGCGGCTTCCGAAGTGGACGAGCTACGACGGAAGAACGGAGAGATGGAGAAAGCTGTGGAGGAGATGAAGAAAGAGATGTTGCAGTTGTGGCGGCGGACACAGGTGGCGGAAGAAGCGGAGGAGCGTCTCTGCTCACAGCTAGCCGAGCTTGAAGCAGAATCTTTAGACCAGGCTCGTGATTACCACTCTCGTATCATCTTTCTCATGAACGAGCTCTCTCGTCTTTCTTCAGACTCTGCCTCTGCCTCTCCGTAGAATTAGATAGATATTTGCTTTTAAAGAAAGATAGGTTTTTTAGATTGTTTGATGTATCCTCTTATCGGCTCATATCAATGCCAATATGTAGAGTTGTCTTTAAAACAAATATGGAAGTTTCAATCAAAAAAAAAAATCGATGTTGTTACCGATTGATTTTTGCGATTAATGATGAATGAAAAGTCTTGAAAACAATTTAAAGTAAATGATATTCGATGTTTGGTTTGACTAAAATGGAATTTTGTTTGTAAGACGTGTAAATTACTTTAACAGAAAGAAAATTTAAAGCAATTATGGTCATGTTTCCTATTATTATATGTGAAATGACCAAATTACAAATAAAGATTTTGCTTTTAGATTTTTGCGTATTATATGAAGAAGTGTTTGAATTCTACTGAATCATTGACATTGCAACAGTGGTTTTGGTCTTTCTAGAGTTTGACATAGTAAAATTGGAGAACTTGGTTTGCTTTTGGGAGAAAAAAGGGAAACGAATATACGGATCCAACGCCAGTGTACTATGTACAAATATAAACAAAGGGTTTGTTTTTGAACAAATCTAGTTTCTGACAGAACCAGGTGACCTGACGTGGGCAAACAAGTCTAGTCTTTTTTTTTTGTTAACCAAAACCCTTTAATTTTTCATAAATTGTGATGCAATTAAAACAAACAAATATTTATAATGTTTTTTTTTTTGAAGTATAACTAGAATTGTCTTTGGAGAGACTTGGAAACTGATGATCCGAGAGGAGATCTCTTTGAATTATGAGAATGATAATAGTTATCTTGTATTTCTTTCTAACCATATAAAACGGATTTTCTGACAAAATGTTTTGTGTTTAAGTGTACTTTTGTAATACCAACTTAATTTATATAAGCAAGTTGTGCACAAAAAACCAATTATGTGCAATTCAAGTTTACATTCATAATTTCTTAGCAAAAAACAGAGAGGCTAGAGATTTGGCGACCTATTGGATGGTGGAGCTAATTTCATGTGATCTTTTTCTGAAATAATTGGAAAGCTAAACCCGAAAGAGAAGGATTTGCTAATTGGTAGGCAAATAAAAAGATCACATATATGATATATGGCCTTTGAGTCATTTTCATGAGTATGTGTTTTATATTAATTGGTCTAGATATCTATGTGATACCTAACATAAACAAAACAATAATCCATTTTTCTAACTACAAGTAAAGTTTTGAATGATGAAACGTAATCGGTCTCTTTAGGAAATTTAGGATGGCCAAACTGCATTTTTTCACTGATAATGTTTTACCGTCGTTGGTATAAACGTGTACTACTTCTTGTACATAACCATTCAGTGAGACGGTAAGAAAATGGTAGTATATAGACGGGTGGTATCATCATGTTTTTATTTATCGTATTGCTACCTTACCACTAGTTTTACCTTTTGTAAATATATCGTCATCTTTTATTGATATCTTATATAGTCTTAGAAATATATATTGGTTTGTCATTTGTGTCACTAATTAGACTATTAGCTTTTCTTTTTGAAAACATATTATATGCTAAACGTTTATGTAAAATACTTGAGTGAAACAAAATAGAGAACGTCATGAATATAAGATTTATATAACGTCTGTATAACCGAAACACTACAAGTTTTTCTTTCTTTCTTTTTTTCTCTTTCAAACACAACGACCACTCACGAGCCACCGTCAATGACATTTCATATGATTTATTACGTTATCTTTGTCATAAAGCTTAATGAGATGTGAAAATAAGAATTACAAGGAGATTCATTACTCTGTAGTACTATTATTACGTAACATAAGAGTCAAAATTACCAAATACTACAATATTATGTGCAACAATTTAATACTTCAACCCACAATGATCAAAAATAATTCGTTAATCGGTATGCAAAAACTTTAAAATCAAATATTAAAAGAAAATGAAAGAAGTACATTTTATGGCCTCCCTATTATTAAAGCCTACAATAGATTCATTAGTAATATAGTCTCCTTTAAAAGGATTGGTCTAAAGTTTTCGAATATCCTACCCAAATCTACAAAATAGTTTTGCTAAAAAGAATTCACATGTTATATTATTGGATCCAACGTGTATATCGGAACATAATTAAAAAAACAAAATGTTCTAGAGGAAGGAAAATAACTAACCATAAATAAGAACGAAAAACAAGAGATATCAATGAATCTAGACATATACCCACCACCCAAAGACTAGTCGCAGAAACGGCTATATAAGGAACAATCAATTACCAAAAGAAGAAGAACAACAACAAAAAGTAAAGAGACACAAAAACAAAGAAAAGAGAAATCATCAAAAACCATAAAATAAAAAGAGAGAAAATGGGAAAAGGAGGAAACTATGTGATGGTGGCGGCTTCGGAGGTAGAGGAGCTACGACAGAAGAACGGAGAGATGGAGAAAGCGGTGGAGGAGATGAGGAAAGAGATGTTGCAGTTGTGGAGGAGGACACAGGTGGCTGAGGAGGCTGAGGAGCATCTTTGCTCTCAGCTTGCCGAGCTTGAAGCCGAATCTTTAGACCAGGCTCGTGATTACCACACTCGCATCATCTTTCTAACAAACCAGCTCTCTCGTTTCTCCTCCGACTCTGCCTCTCCCTAGAATAGATATTTGTGTAAAGGATAGGTTCTTAGATTGTTGGATCATATATGTATCCTCAAATTGGTTTATATCATTGCCAAATATGTAGAGGTTTTTATTTTTGTCTAAATCTTGAATTTCTCCTTGGAAAATTTCTATATAAACAAAAAAAAATCATTGTTGTTACTGGCTCATCTTGGGATTAGTCGGGCGCTTCAACAAAATCCAAATATCACGTAGTAAATCTTTAAAAACAATCGATCTTGTTGAAAATAAAGCAAAAGATATTCGATTTTTGGTTAGTAATAACTCAAACTTTGTTTAAAAGACAACTAAATTCCTTTTATATTTTGAAAGCAATTAATAAAAAAAATATGTTTCTCTTCTTTTCATATCCCATTTGTTGAATAATCTAGAGTAATTGAAATAACGATTAGTTTGATCGTTTATTTACAAATAAAGATTTTAGTGTTCCTAGATTATTTAGGGACCATTTCATCCATGCGTCTTCCGTTGAATCGTTGACTTCTCTGCCCATGCAACATTGGTTTTCAGTCTTTGTAGAGTTTGATGACGTTTAAATAAAACAAAATATATGCATTTTATTTTGAAATAATTCTAAATTTTCTAAAGAAGGAGCTTGACATCGAGCTGGAAGCTTGTTTCTTATCAAAAGATTCGGCGACCTATAAGGAGCTAATGTGATCTTTACCAGAAAAAAATTCGAAAGGTAAAACCCAAATAGAAAGTTGTATATATGCAATTAGGCTCCTTCTCCTTGCTTTAAACCCTTCTTCTCCAGCAACAATATCGTAAAGAACAACTAAAATCGTCATCGCTTCATCTAACGCCTTTAGCCTTACTGCTTTGGTTGAGTGGATGGACCGAATTTTAGTTATTGTTTATGCTTCCATGCTTTTACTTTTTTTTGCCATGGAACCATTTCTATAGGTCTATAATCATCGATTGTAACTTAAATTGTTTTCATTTTTATGAAATATTTATATTCTTAGCAAAAAAAGAAAGTTGTATATATGCTAAGTCGTGGGCAAATAAAAAAGTAGTCCAATATGTGAGATATGACCTCACATCTACATGCCTTCAATTTGAGTCATTTTCAAGAATATATGTTTATAACAATTGATTTTAGATGTGGATGTGATGCCTAACATAAATAAAGTAGAAAATATACAATCCTAAACTACAACCAAAATTTGGAATGGTGAAACGTAAACGGTTTTTTAGGGAAATTCAGGATGGTCATCTAACGACCATCTATCTTTAATTCATTTTACAAGTTTGTATTCAGTCCTAAAAATCTGTAACAAAATCTTATGATAAAAGCTTAACATAATTATATATATACACTATAAATTCAAATCTAAACAAAAGATCCGTAGTAGCACAAAGGTTAAAATTGAGGACATTCTTCTATTTCCGGGTTCAAATCCCGGCTGCGGATTTTTTTTTTAAATTAATAATATTTACATAATTGTATATATACACTATAAATTCAAATCTAAACAAAATATCCGTTGTATTACAATGGTTAAAATTAAAGAACATTCTTCCATTTCCGGGTTCAAATCCCGACGGTGGAAAATATTTTTTAGTTTGAGTAAGAAAGATGATGCAAAGCTGTATAGGAATTTTGATAACCACATAAATGTTGGGTGACCCATCAACAAATTTGTTAAAAACTCAAAATCCATGTGTTTTGGTTTCTGTTAAATTAAATAATTAATAACATGGTAATTTAAAGTTTGGCTTTAAATGATCACATTACTGCTGGATTAAGAGCTTTTATTGGGTTATACATACATTAATTCAACTATTTCCAGGTACATATAGAAAACTTTGTGTGAACTTTTAGATATCGCGACCATATTTTAAGGTTGTATTCAATTTTTCTTGCTAGCAACATCAACCAATAATATTTAAGAATAATAGGTGCTTGAGATCCTTATAACATCTTACAACAACAAAGATTCTGCAGAAGAAGGAGAGAGGCTCTCAAGTCTCAACCACGACTTCCCCGCTTGCCCTTTAGCTCAGGGTCCCTGTATAAATAATCACCACAATTCAATTCACTTCAGTCATTTCGCAGATTCATGTCTCTCAAAATAGGGCGATGAGCAGTTAGATTCGAACCTTTGGATGTGATCAAGTATCAGTAGCCTTGGTCCAGGCGGGATGCTCACGTCTCTTAGCGCGCTGGACACACAATTTAGCGGGCATAAGATTTTGATCTAAGACAATTAACTTTAGTTGGAACAGAGTATGAAACCTCTGGAGCTCAAAACAGTATAGTTACCTATCAGTGAGCAATGGCAGAGTTGGGTCAGCTAATAAACCTTTCTTGAAGTTCTTCTCATACTTCTCTAGACCCAGTTTCAACAACATAGATCTTCCCCGGGTGTAATATGGATCTTCAACACTTGGTTTAGAGAACCTTTCACCCAACTGAACAAGACCGAAAAGAAGAAAATAGAAACAGATGTTTAATGACATGCCTGCCTAGTTTCAAGAAGAGTCTTATCTCCTATTTATATATATGATCACTTACCTTGAAAAACACTCCTTGAAAAACAGCGAAACCAGCAGCAGTGGTGATTGCATTCATAGGCTGTCCTTGTAATCCTGCGCTCACAAGAGAATATGCAACTCCAGATCCGAATGCTGCGACCACACTACACAGTCGAAAAACATGACTCTTTTTCACACATCGAGTTTCAACAAACAAACAAGCTACAAATAAGCCACTGAGAATCTGCACGCATCAAAGATTGTATCTAGATTCTTTCAAAAGTAAACACACACAAGTGGATAAAGCCCTACATGAACAGTGAATCATTATAAGTATCAGAATGATCATAACAGCTGATTCGAGAAAGAGATTGTAACTCTATGAAGCAATAAATGATGAAAAAACAAACGAAGTCATCTTTTTTTCCTGTCATGGAATCAATCTTGTGACAGAGAATCTGATTAAGACCTGTAACTTATGTCAGCTATTCAAAATCTTACTGTTGATCAGAAAAATGACAATTGCAAAAACATAAACACTAGTTGCAGTTTTGCAGACACTAATTGTCTCTAAAAACAGCTCCAGAATTCAGTTTCTAGAATTCGTTAAGTCCTAGATCATTGATGAAATGTAAGAACCAGGAAACAACAATTCACACACACACACACACACAATACATGCTTTAAGATTAAGCTACAATATTCAAGGATCAAAAATGAAAACTTACGCAGATTCTAAATCCTCCTTGCCTCTAATCCGTTTCATAACACAAGCAATACCAGCATTAACACCAGTTATAGCAGCAAAGTTCCGAGCTTGAACCAAAGGCCCACCAACAAGAGCCTACAATAAATTCAGTCAAAAATCAAAAACTTCAAAAAATAGCAATAAATGGCTGAAAGTGACATAACCAGTAAATCAAAATTAGGGTTTAAATTAAACCTGAGTTTGCTTTAGCGAAGCCATAGCTTGAGGGTCAATACCAGCCTGAGGCATTTCAGGAGATAAAGTTCCCATTAAACCACCGATAAAAGCTCCCTGAACACCACCCATGGCCGTGACAACGGCGGCTTCCACCGGTAACTTCTGTTTTGATAACCACGACTTGAAACCAGTCTCAATCTCCTTGAATTTGACTTGAAACTGTTGAATTGGATTCTGTTGATCCTTCATTAAGCTCATCACCGCCATTGTTTCTCGCTTCTTGTCTCCTTCTCCGTCTTTCCCCATTTCTCTCTTCTTAATTTGTCACACTTTTATTCTTTCGCTTCTTCTTCTCCTTATCTCCCTCATTTATGCCGGTTCCGTGTTTCTACCGGATGTATTATTGGGCCTCATTTGCCCATTATAATACTACATTACTTTATTCGGCCCATAATAATAATAGCTACATGTTTTTTTACCGTTGCCAACACCATGTTATTCATTTTACAATTTTGTAAAAAAAATCGTTAGATTGCTTTTGACACAAAAGTATAATTACATTTCTTCCCATAATTATTATCATTTCTATGAAAGTTCAAACATATATAAAATAAAAAACAATAATCTTCATACATCTTAAACGAGATGGTTAATCATCATGATAATTATTAATACTCATCATGATCTTCACTACATAACATATCCAAAATATCCTTAGCAGAGGATGAATCCGACCCGATGAGCCGGTCTAGCTTATCCTCACTCCACCAACTTGTCGGTTGTAGCTTACGGCGACCCTTAGATTTATGGCCCGACTTGATAGCCGGCGACACATGACAATTACTGTACTTGGACCGCTCACTTTCTCCGATGATATTTGAATGGTTGGTAGTCTTTGGTTGCATTTTGGTAAAATCTCCAAAAACTGGTGGTGAATCGAGTCGGTTGGTGTGTCGAGGATTAAAGCCCCGCGGATGAATCATTCCTGTCCTTACGACGCCTTGATGACGACCTTCACTCTTCATGTTTACTTATTTAGATTTGAGACTTGATGAATTGTCGAATTACCATTGTCTTGTCTATATGTAGGAGGAGCATACCAAATATAAGTTTGGGCACAAGAAAATGAGAATGGTCAAACATGCTTGTCCACCAAGAAATTAATATTATATTCTTTGCGTGCCTTTTTTTATGTCGTCACTCGTCATTATCTCTACTCTATTGGCATATCTGGGCTAATGTTAATTTTTCCTGAAAGATGAAAGCCCATTACATCGAATTTGGGCTTTATGTTAATTTTTCTATTAAAACATATTGGGCTTTTAGTAAATTTTACGTCGACGTTGGGGATAGTATTGCTCTTGTGACCAAACACTTGGAAACTCGAACAAGCAGTTTATGCCCCAATCTTCTTCCCGCGTCTTTCACACACTTCAATCTCTCCGCCGGCGAAATCATTGCTTCTTCCCTCAGGCCTCAGTCAATTCAGATGCCTTTTCCACGTCTCCTCGCCGGGTTTTAACCTCATTAGATTCGTCAATCACTCAATTTTGTCTTCTTCTTCTTCATGTGAGCTTCGATTTCATGTGATTTTCAATCGAATTTATAGCTTTTAAGATCTCTTTTTAGGGTTTTGATATTGCGAAGTAAATCCTGAATGTACGACCTGATTTTGTTGTAATTGAGTGGATATTGAAGCTGGGAAGAAGCTTAGATTGTTGTTTTGAGCTCTGAAGAAGTGAAATTATGAGCAGCAGCTCTAGAGAGGGATCTCCAGATTGGCTTCGCTCTTACGAGGTTCCAGATTCAATCTGATTTCTGTTTCTATTTTATATATTTGTTTGAAATATATAGAAATTAACAATTGAAAGTGGATGGTTTTGTTACGCAGGCACCCATGACTACTTCATTGTTGTCGCTATCATCTTCAGATGATGATAGTCCTTATAGGGAATCTGAAGTCATTTCGTCTCTTCCTTTGCCTGATGATGACGGTGACGACATTGTGGTTCTTGAGACAGAATCTGTGGAGTTACTGACTAGGAAGAATTCCGAAACGAAGGTTGTGACGAAGCAAGTGAGTATCGAGCAGGTGTTTTCTAGAAAGAAGAAAGCAGATGCTAGTCTCAACCTTGAAGGTATGGAAGATTTTCTGTGTTGTTTTGCTTTGAGATTAGAGGAACAAACATTTATGGGTCATTTCCTTCTTGGAGGGCGAGGGAGAGAATATCAATTTATGAATTTAGGGGAGTATTGTTCAACTGTTGAGCTCTTAAAAGCATGTATTTGACTCGGGCAGATTCGTGTGCAGGGAAGGAGAATGGAAACAACGTTGACTGTGAAAAACTCTCTAGCAAGCATAAGGATGCTCAAGTAAGAACCTTTTGGACACTGTCTCCATCGTACTCCTTAGTGTTTCTGTTGCCTCTACTTGCTTTAGTGGGTCGATATTGTGATTCAAGTGTTTCTTGTCAGAATGTATCTGCCTGATAAATGGATTGTATTGTCAAGATAGTGGTATACTAGTTATAAACTAACTCTAGGACAGCTTTGGACTTCTATGAGATATGATGAAATTAGTTGGTGATCTATCGCCAGCACTCTTATCTGTCTTAGTTTTTTATTTCAAGGTTTTGTGTCTGCATGGATCAGTTTAATTTATGGAATATAATATCGTAGGGGTGTAAAACTACTAACTCTTAATTTGGTATAGTGTTGAGAAGATATGTTAACATTATTTAAATGTATCATTAGCAGGGAGGAGCTGATTCTGTATGGCTTGTCTCATCTGATTCTGAGCCATCCTCTCCTATAAAGCAGGAAGTGACTGTGTCAACTGAAAAGGATGCGGATTTTGTTCTTGAAGCTACAGAGGAAGAACCAGCAGTTAAGACAGTTCGAAAGGAAAAATCTCCAAAAACAAAGTCAAAAAGCAGTCGCAAGACACCCAAGGAAGGAAATAGTGCACAGGAAATTTTAAAAACTGAAGGTAAGAATTGTATCAATGTTTTTTTTTTTTTAATTTAGGATTTTTCTTAAGTAATGTAACGGTTCCTCTATCATGCAGATAAAGATACAGATACCACTATAGCCGAGCAAGTAACACCGGAAAAATCTCCAAAAACAAAGTCAAAAAGCAGTCGCAAGACACCCAAGGAAGAAAATTGTGCACAAGAAATTTTAAAAACTGAAGGTAAGAATTGTATCAGTGTTTGTGAATTTTTAGGATTTTTCTAAAGGAACACAACGGTTCCTCTATCATGCAGATAAAGATAAAGATACAGATACAGATACCATTATAGCCGAGGAAGTAACAACGGATCAGAAGATCAAGCCTTCTTCTGTAAGGACCTTTGTATGAGGACCACTATTGTTGTTTCTTCTCTGGTTCTTCCTAATGATCAGCTTTAAATTTGCAGGGCTCAAGTTCAAGATTGCCTTTGGTACTTTCTGAGAAGGTTAATCGTACAAAGGTAATACAACTATGTTTCTTTGCACATGGTTTTACACTCTACGTTTATATATCATTGTTATGGAAGCTGGTGACACTTATGTTCTGGAAAGGCCAAACTGCATCTATTTTTAGAGTTTTATTTGTTGATAAAGCACAGTGGTTAACAAAAACAATGAACTATATTTACAGGTACTCGTTGAATGTGAAGGTGACTCGATAGATTTGAGTGGAGACATGGGGGCTGTTGGACGCGTGGTTGTTTCAGACACAACCGGGGACATGTACTTGGACTTGAAAGGTATGTTCACTCAAATATATATATATATATATATATATATATATATATATATATATATATTGCTGGCTTAACTCTTTATGCTTTTGAATTTTCGATTTCTCCCATTGAAACTCCAAAAATAGTTCTCGTACTCTTTTGCAAAACATGTAGCAGAATCAGCTATGCCTCTTGTGTGTAACAGAGCTGATTCAGTTACAAGTAACAGGTTACAGAATTAGTTTACCATGACTGGAGTCTCTTTAGTAACCCTTTTTCACTTAATGTTTCAGGAACCATATATAAATCAACAATCATTCCATCCAGAACATTTTGCGTTGTATGTTTTTAGTTCTTCTTGTACCTTCTCGGATTGTAAGGGAACTTGTGGTACAATTATTCATACCAGCGATCTTGTATTTCAGGTTAACGTAGGTCAGACAGAGGCTAAGGTTGGTAATTTCTATTGCGCTTTCTTGTTTCAATGTATATGTATGCAGATACCATCTTAAGTTGTATATTGCTCATAGATCGCGACTCTATGTGCACTCTAAACTTTTTAGCATTTGGTTGGGAAACTAAAACATAAATTGGAGGGATAGCCTAATTTTTGGATTATATGTTCCCTTGTCAGATTGAAGCTATTATGAATGACTTCATACAGCTGATACCACAATCTAATGTCTACGAGGCAGAAACAATGGTGGAAGGTCAGCTCGTTTTCTCTGTTTCTGTTCCAAGTGACTTCATTATTGCCAGTCTTCTTGAAGCCCTATTCTGGATATAGTAAACTGATTTTACGCAAATGTCTACTTCTCTGGCTAATACAATAACCCATTTAGGCACTCTGGAAGGATTTACGTTCGAATCAGATGATGAAAGTAACAAAAACGCCAAGACTGCTGTAAAGCCAGCTGATCAAAGTGTAGGCACAGAGGAAGAAACCAACACAAAAGCCAAACCCAAAGCCAAAGCAAAAGGCGAAACTGTACGATGACAAAACTTAGAATTTCCTCCTATGAAATCGATGTAAATCCATTACAGTAAAAGAATATTTGTTACATGTGGAATATTTGCAGGTTATAGGAAAAAAGAGAGGAAGACCATCTAAAGAGAAGCAGCCACCAGCAAAGAAGGCTAGAAATTCTGCCCCTAAGAAGCCAAAAGCCAAGAAATGAGTTATGATTTTGATATCTCCCACTCCTTAAACGCAACATTTCATTTATTCAGTTGAGACGACATTATATACATGAAATAGAGTTTTACATGTCAATTCAAACAATTCAAGGTAAATCTAAGGACATTGATTATTGGAGTATAAAAAATCTCTGAGAAGACATTAAACATGGTCTGTTTGATTCCTCTACACAGTTATGTAGCATTTCTAATTAAAAAGTAGAATGATTATGTTTCATGTCGTGCCAGATTGCCTCAAAGCAGTTAGACTAAAGCCAAGAAGCAACAAGACAGGGTAAGGTCGAAGAAGATCGGATGAAGATTGAGTCTCTCTTTGACTCTGATCCTGAATTGGGGGATTCATATACTGGTCGTTTGGATCTTGGTCCAAAGTGGGAGGAGGCATGAACTGCCCATCCCCATTCTGATTCTGAGGTGGGGGAGTCATTGAATCCTCGTTTGGTCCGGGTGGGGGCGGAGTTGGTGGAGCCATAGGTTGACCATATTGATTTTGAGTCGGAGGAGCCAGAGGTTGATCGTATTGATTTTGAGTCGGAGGAGCCAGAGGTTGACCATACTGATTTTGAGTCGGTGGAGCCATAGGTTGACCGTACTGATACTGAGGTGCAGGAGCCATAGGTTGACCATACTGATTTTGAGTTGGGGGAGCCATAGGTTGCCCTAACTGATTCTGAGGTGGGCTGGGAGGATCCGAGTTCAGACTGTCTGGTCTTTTTACCCTGGATTCAATACGGGGAAAGATAATCAATCAGAATATGCAGACAGTTTTTGAAAGGTTGCAGAGAGCATTGTAACAAATTAAAATGAGAAAGGGCATATCATATATACCTGCCAGGGCAGAAGATAATTGCATATTCAGAAGCCTTGCAGGTGAAAGTACTGGTTCCATCATCGAAGGCATAGCTATAAGCTCTGGGACAAGCTCTCTTGAAGATGGAAGAGTATAAAGACGGTCGGCATGTGGTCGGGTTAGCAAACTGACCGCTGCAACAGTACTGGTCCAACCCAAAGGCCTCACAAGCGCTCTTGCATGCAACAACCCCTCCTCTTTCAGCCTCTTCCTCTCCCATCACTTGAAGCTCCTTTGGACAGCTAATATTGATATCAGCAACACATCCTGTAGCATTACAAGCGCCAACCAGTCCACCACCCGTCGGGAGAGCAACTATGGGAAGGTTATACCCATCAACGAGACTGACATCATAGAAATCTTTGTCATCAGAACCGTGACCGAGTGTGATCTCGAAAAGAGATGTCGGCGGAGCAGCGCCATTACCAGCACACTCCAGCTTTCCGCCGCAGTCTCCAGTCATACATTTTCCCGCGCCGTTAGCATCAAAGTTGCAGCCAGTCCTAGCCCAAATACGACCTGACCAGCCTAGAGCCGTGGGAATTCTAACAGACTGTCCCACATCAAGCCTGAACCCTGTGGTGGGTAGTGGCTGGGTGCCAGAGCCTGCAAGAGTTCCAGGCCATATAGTAAAGGGACAGTTATTTGTGATGACGAACGTGGAGGAATAAGAAACAGAGAACAGTAGAGAAACATAAACAAGAACAGCCATAGGAACCATTGGTGATCTTCCCATTATCGTATAAACGTTTAAGATTTCTGAAATATGGATTTGCTGGGAAGTCCATGGACCAGGGTTTATAACAAATAAAATGTAGAGGGAGAGAAGGATGCAATGTTTAAGCGGTGAAGTTGCTTTAGAGAGCTTCAAGCCCCAAGACAATATGTTAGGGTTTAGCATTACTCTAAGGACACTGGCCTCTCCGACAAGGCAATTCTTTGCCTTACTTCCCCATCTTTTCATCGGTTTATTATATTATTATAGAACTAATGAAGTGATGTCTCATGTAAGAGAATTTACACTAGATCCAGGTTCCTTGACAATTGAGTTGAATAAAGTAACCAAATATATCTTTGGTAAAAAAAAAAACAAATGATAAAAAATAAAAATAAAATATTTTCCTGGTAATCAAATTTGTATAGTAGAAATTAGAAAAAATCAACAAAAAGTAAAATAGTGATTGTTATTTTCGTTAGCTATTAGGGAGAAATATTCCCGTACCGTTATCTTATCGTAGCGGCAGAGTCAACATTTGATACTTTGCCAACTTCTTCAGAAGAGAATCTTCAACGATCCCAGGAAACCATCGAATGCCTAGACATTCACCTTTCTGTCAGCTAAACTATTGCATTAAATCCACGCTGAAAAACAACAACTTGAAGCAACATTTCCATTCTCAGTTCTACTTATGAAGCAAACCTGGAGATTATTTTCTATATGACGATTAATAGTTTTTTTTATTGTTGAGTTAATTTAGTTCACCATTGTAAATATACTTCAGAGTAGGGGATGTTGTAAGGCTGTAGCCTAGGACTATAACAAGCAGTTAGGAACAAGAAGGTTGTAAGTACGCTATGACTTACCAAGACTGCGATTTAGATGGGACTCATGGAAGTTGTCTTCATCAGAAACTTAAAGAGATTGTACCTGGTCATAGATATTGGAAAAATATCAGAACCTCAGATATAGCCAGGTATTGGTACAGAAGCAGAGCCCACAGGTAAATGAAAAACGAAGGGTAACTAACGGTAACAATTCTTTGATCATCAATACACATAATTACCATGTTTCGTTGATAGTTTTGAACACAGTTGGCCAACCGCATCCTCTTTGGGTAGTTCATACCTATTCAATGCCCGCCTTCTTCTCACAGTTAAGGAGTAACAGCTTATGTTGCCAATGACAATGAATCACACCATGATTGTTGTTTCCTGCTGAGCACAAACACAAGAGGACCTACAAAGTAAGGTTTAAACTTCCATCAGTTAGATTTACTCCTTTGATAAAGAAAATTCAAACAGACAAATCAGTACACATAAAAGAAACACAATTAAACTCTCCTGAATTGCAACATTTGAAACCTGCACAAACAGAAAACAATTTCAGAACCCCAAATACTCATCAATCAAGGAAATGGAAAGCTGGAAATAAACACATAATTTGTTAGAATTAGGTTTCGATCAGAAAGGATCAAGGGAATTGGTTAGCAATGTGTAAAACCCTGTAGCACCACACTTACAGAAATCAACCATGGTGTGTCAGGCTCTGCGTAATAGTAGCCAAAACAAGATACATAGCTGAATAAAAGCCTGCCTAAATATCGTGTCCAATCACAAGAAAAAACTAAAGGTGGACAAGAAGAGATATCAAACATCACCTAAATACGACAGCAGTAAGATCCAGAATAAAGCATTAGAATTATAAAGTCTCTCCTACATAAGTACTACATAAAGTTCAACATTACTAAGATAAAAGCTCTCTTTAAGGCAGGGAGGATATGCCTAGACCTCCCTGCGAGAGCAATAGCACAATGTCTCATATCCATAGTTGTCCAAAAGAAAGAGAAAAGGGAAGTTATTCTACGTAAGATAAAGAGGCCTCTCAGTCTCAGGATTTGCGGAGATCAACATGGAATCTAAACCAACTCCATTCCGTCTCCAGCCGGGCTGCAGATAGGGCTCACAGCAGTAAAAGACCTCTCGAAAGGAGAAGCATGGAACTGAGCATCACGACGACGACGCTTAAACGAACAGCTCTCAGAAGGATGACTCTCAGCGGCGTCAAGCTTCCTCCGAACACCTTTAACCGCCTGCTCCTCGACGGACGAGAGAGGGAAAATCCTCCCACTGGCTCGGCACAAAGAGCTATGGTTATCATAGAGAATCCGCTGGTTACAGTTCTTGTCGCAGACATGAGTTAGTCCAGTTAGTTTGCAGCGATACATATTCCCACAAACATTTTCATTCTCACATTTCCAATCACATTTGTGTCCATCGCAATCGCGACCCAGAATTGCAGACAAGTAAATAACATTGGCAGATGTAACAACCATGGGAGATTTTCCAAATACCTCCATCTTATTCCTGTGATCTGATAAAAGCTCCACAACAACCTTTGTATACACTCTGCAGAACCGAAGAAAGCCGAAGAAGAAGAAAACCATCAATATCATCATCACAGACAACGTAGATCACTCCACATTTTCAGCTAATCAATTCTTCAAAATCACATCAAATCTCGAATCTACTTGAACGTAATTAAGCTATAGATTACAAATTCCACGATTATACATCTCTAAGAACGAAATTTGAAATCCAAATTTGAAATGAATCGAAGTGAGAGCTACCAGATCCGATGGTAAGATGAAGAAGATTCTCCACGAAATTAGAAATTTCAGAAGCAAATTACACAGAGAAGAAAGGTAAGATAGAGAGAGAGAGAGAGAGAGAGAGAGAGAGAGAGAGAGAGAGAGAGAGAGAGAGAGAGAGAGAGAGACATACCTGGATAGTGAAACGAAACCCTAATTTTGACCCGAGAGAGAGAGACGATAGCAACAAGAGGAAGAAGAGCAGAGTGGGGGAAGAAGAAGATGAAGAAGATATTTATAGATTAGAGAGAGAGAACTAACACTGTCTTCTAACGGATAATATGATCCTAACTCCGTTAATTAACGGTCCCACTAAACGGGTCCCACCAGTGATTTTTTTTCTCTTTTATATTCATTGTTAATTCATTTTTTGAGGACATGTATTGTATGCACTTAATTAAATTTTGAATTCGTCTACTTATTTCGTTTTTGTTTTGTCTTATCGAGAGTTAGAGAGATAATATATCACGTGTCAGTTATTCCTTGGTAATATTTTAAACCAAACCCGCGCGGAATCAAAAATTAAAAGATACAAAAAAATCCCCACCCAAATTTCACCTATTTTTTTCCTATCATTTTATAATTACCTATTTGACTCTATGCGATGGTTAAAATAGTAATTATTTTTATGATTTATGATAGTGAGAGAACCATGTTAAATGAAGTGAATAAACGGTAATTTTTTGCTAAATTAAGACTAATTAATTCATAGAAAAATTAAGTGGTGCCGTAAAATTAATATTAGTTAATTCATAGAGAAAAAAGAATATGAAAACGAAAGAAAAGGAGAAACGGTAAGAAGAGTGCGATGACTTTGGCCTACCTAACTTCTCTACCCGTCTTCTTTGCTCCTTCACATCATTTTTCACTCTGTTAACGTCTAACAAAGTTTTGACTTTATTGTGGTCAATGTTTATCTGACTTGGGCTTTTTTAAAGCCCACTTGCAATTCTACAAAATTAGGACCTTGAATCGGGAGGATCATGTCCTATTGCACTTTATCATGTTTTTGTGATTTTGTCAACTGATTTCAAACACACAAAAAAAAAAAGTCAAATAATTCTTCAATTTTCAGAATTTAGAAATCCCAATACAGTAAGTAAAAAGACTTAACATGTGAATAGTTTTTAGAACACATGTTATTTTAATAAAGAAATTTTTATAATCGTTTTGATAGATAACCTAAATTTATAAAATCGTTTTCATTTTACCTAGTAAACCTTTGATATATATAATATCCAAACAACGTCATCTATCATTAGAGAATTCAAGGTGGAGAGACAAATACAAATTACAATAACATATATAAACTAACAAAGATAAGTAAATACAAGACATTCTAACATTAAAGAACAGCTGTAAATTGGTAACTTGATAAATAGCAAAATCATAACAAATCTCAATGAGACCAACAACTGAAACTTAAAAGATTGCAGCTGATCTTATCGCATCCAACTTGAATTTATATGTTGGATGCATAAATGCTTGCATAGATGTGAATAAATTTGTTTCTCTTTCTTACGTTTAGAGCTTTCATTTATGTCATAACGTGTTTTACCATAAAATCTTCGACCAGAAGAAGAGAATGAAAAGGAATGCATAGATGTGGAACTTGAAGCAGGAAACCTCGGAGGGTGAAGACCCCCATTAAACTCATTGTCATGTAAAGGTGGTGAAGTAGGAGGAGGAGGCTAGGATATTGGTGAGTATGAGGAGATGTCGATTCAGAATTATTTACAAGAGTTTGATGAGTAAGATTGTTTGATCCAATACCTTCTTTCCAAACAGGCCCACAACTAGAACATCTTTTTCATCATCTTGAACCACATGAGCAACTAAAAGGGGACAATTATTGGCATGATGATTTATAAGGCAACAATTGGTACAAATTCTCTGAAGCCTTTCATTCCCAAATCCTAGCATAGCTCATTCCATGGATTTAAATTGAACTCTTCGAAAAAATATAAGACGATATGTGATCATAATTCTAATCTTAACATGGATAAAGGTTATATAAGTTGTAGTCTCTTCATTATAATCCAACTCAAAAACAGGTCCAAAAATACCTGTAATAAAACGCATAGTTAGTTCAGAGAAATAAGGAAAGAGGATATCTCTAACTTGAACTCATAAATCAATGAAAGTGAAAAAGTTCGGACCAGAAAAATCTTCTCATCTTTTCAAAGCAACAGACTACTAGTTAAACATGCAAGAAACTCTTCTCAAAATAGACATCAAGTCAAACTGAGAACAAAAACGAATATATATTAGAGTCAGGAATATATATGCGTATAGTATGTGATCATATTGCATAATAATTATCGTCTATAAACAAACGTAAACTTCAACGTCGTTAGTAGACTATAACTTAAAATTATATTTATTATAATGGAACATATTTTAAATTTTGTTAATGTAAGCTATTTACTTTTATTTAATATAGTTTACAATTTGATTACAAAAATATATTTTTAATCAATCTTTCTAATAACTCCCAATTCTTATTAACTACCAATTACTTTAAAAAATCTATTATATATTTTTACTCTCTTTTACTCTAATTATCACTTTTCTTTTCCTCCTGATACATCTTTTCCCAATTACTGTACTCTCAATTACTCTAATGTTATCCAATCAGACCCTAAATAATGTATCTACAAAGAGTCATGTATGTATAAACCACGTGTAAACCTAATAGATAAACCCACGTGAAGAGAGGTATGGATGCTAACTTCAAGACCGATCCAATAATAGTTGAAAATAACACGGACTGATTAAATTTCCTTCATAACAAGTCAACGAAAGTCTTTTATTAATGGTAACGGTAACATGTCACACGCTCCCAATTAAATGCTAATCTCAAATCTTAATAAGCATTTTTCTTAGCTCCTCGAGCCTCCCATAGGATTACTCTTTAAGACTTGGTGATAGTAGTTGTTGAAATTTGATGAACATGCAAGTGACACATATTACATATACGGCTCTACTTTCTACCAAGTGGTACCACAACGTACACAAATAAAAATTTAACAAAAAGAAAAACGTACACAAATAAATTAAATTCTTAAAAGAATATTTCCTCCAAGTCAAAGAAGAAACAAGTTTACTCTTCTTTTAACGTCCGGGTCTTCTTTTAACGTCCGGGTTATATATATAGTAATTGCTAAAAGCCCAAAACTTTATGTGATTTAGAACAAACAGACTTTATGTGATTTAGAACAAACAATTTTCAGAATCATACATTTTCTTAATGCCTTGAGCAACTTTTGATCACCATAATTTACTGTCTTTTTCGAAAACTTATGTAAGTGAGTTGTTATTGTTGTTCTAATAATAATTATAAAAATGGCAACATTGTTATGGTGGGGAATCCTCGAGGAATATACCGATGCCAAATCAGCTGTGAAATGAAGAGAGAGACGTCATAGAAAGTAGGTGGGCCTCTAGTGGGCCGTGCATGTTCTCAAAAGTTTTCCACTTTCCTCACATTTTTCTCCTTTTTTGGTCTTTTTCAATTAAACGCCACATTCATTTTTATTTTTATTTTGTTGCAAACTTAGCTATTTTAAATCTATTGTAAAGTTTATCAAATTTTTATTTTTATTATTATAGAATGTTTGTTATTAGAAAATATATCTTTTGTAATGAAAGGCTGTAATTTATTTATTTTGATATAAACTTGCCAAACAAATGTTTTCCGTATCCTCGTTTTTCAAGATAGAGTATTTTTTATTATTATAAAATATATATCTTTTGCAATGAAAATTTTTAATTTAAAATTTGTTTATTATTTGATTATGTCATAGTATTAATAGATACTATATCTTTTGCATTTTTTGAAAATAGTGAAAGAAACTTTTCGCATGCTTTGTGTTGTGAGTTGTTGAAGAAAAAAACTTTTAGAGTGTGAGTTGTTGACAAACAAAATTAAATACATCTTTTGCATGCTTTTTTTTTCTTTTTCTTAATTCACTAATTAATGGACCTTTAGATTTACAAATGGTTAACATAAATAAATTAAAGGTTGTGGATACGAAACTAGTTAATTTAATAGTATTGTTTACTTTTTGTATTTTGAATAATCTATATATAGAGTAAACCTATAAAATTCATATTTTCATATATTATTTTCTAAAATTCCTACAAATGATTTAGGACTTATCAATAAAAGTTTTGAAGATGTTTTAAATATTTTGTGGTAATTTTGAATTAATATAAAAAATCAATTCTATGTTTTAGAATACCTCTATTTCATATATATATGTTAAATATGGAAGATCCAAGAAAACCAAATTGGGTTCGAAATGTTTCACCATTTTAATAAATTCTGATTTGTTTTTTTTTTTGTAAAATTAATAAAATGTATGATTTTTCTAGTCCTTATAGTTTAACATTGCTTCGGAAATCCCATGAATTGCTACTGACTTTTAGTATTTGTGGTTACAGCAATTATTTGTAAATTGTAACACTAGATTTTTGCATCCAATAATAAGAGTGAAAACTTAAAATGATGAAGGATTTTAGGATTTTAGGAGTTCTTTCAAAAAATTCAACTAGATGTCAAATATATATCAATTAGTCGATTACTTTTAAATATAGTATATGTTTGGTAACAAAAACATTGGTAAATCCGAATGCCAAATGGCAACGGCTGGTCCAAACTTAACAGCTATAGGGTTCTTCCTTTACAAGTTGGAGATTTGTACACATATTTAATAACGCACACACACACACGTTTATACATAAAGACTCAAATCTATAAATAGAGGTATAGAGTGAAAGGAAACGCCTAAGAATCCGGAAAGCTCAAAACAAAAATTGAGAGAAAAATATAGCATTAGATACGGGAAGGTCCACGTAAGACCCGTACTCTACTTTGATTCTCTCAATCTCCTTCAATTTTTTTCTAGATTTTTTTTGTGATCAATCTTTGATCTAAGAAGATGAAGCGTGAGTATTTAGATTATACACTTGTGCCTTTAGGGCTTGCTTTGATGGTCTTTTATCATCTATGGCTTCTCTACCGTATCATCCACCGTCCTTCTTCGACTGTTGTTGGCCTTAACGCCTTCAATCGCCGCCTTTGGGTCCAAGCCATGATGGAGGTCTATCTTTTTACTATTTTTTAATCATATTTATTTGCTTTTGGTTATAAAAATGCATATGTAGATTTGTTTTTTCTAGTCAAATATATATGATTGATCTCTCTACTTAATTTTACATGAGTTATATGATCATTTTTTTCCTGGAAAATGCAAAATTATTTTAGCTCATTTGGTTTTATATTTTGAGGGTTGTTGGAGATGATAACTAAGGAGAATCTTGTTTATATAAATTGCTTATAGTGTTGATTTACACATAACGATAAAGATGAATTAATTGAATAAGAAGTGATAAATGATAAGTGTATGCATGTGTAGAGATTTTCCTGGGAAAGAAAATACTGACAACAGTTTCAGGTCCTTTTGTATTGGATTGGAGGATGTGAGGTTGAGATTCTATCTCACTATGTGCATATATAAAGTTTAGTATATGGTTTATATATAAATATGAGTATAATTCTAAGTATAATCATCATGCATGCACCTCATAAATTGATACTAATATTGAAAGTTGAAACAGTATCAAGTTGTTTTTCTTTCTTCTTTTGCTCAGATTTTTTCTTTTCTATGTGAACATAATTATGTTAAAGTTCTTTACGTTAATGCAAGATTTTGAACATTTCCTTACTAAATGAATCCGCAAGTGTGAAAGCTAACAACACTCAAAAGATGCTTTGCATTTTTGGGAAACTTTTTTTTGAAAAAAATGTTTATAATTACATTATTTCCTCCACCAATTTTTTTCACTTTTTGTTGGATTTGAGATTTCTTGTACTAACTTATGTTCCGTTAACAACTATTGTAAACAGGACTCATCCAAAAACGGCGTTTTAGCGGTTCAAACGCTAAGGAACAACATAATGGCATCAACTCTATTAGCATCAACCGCAATAATGTTATGTTCACTAATCGCGGTACTAATGACTAGCGCTACAGGAGAGCGATCAGTCTGGTTTGTGTTTGGAGACAAAAGCGACCGAGCCTTCTCGCTCAAGTTCTTCGCAATCCTCGTGTGTTTCCTAGTCGCGTTTCTCCTCAATGTCCAATCAATTCGTTATTACAGCCATGCAAGCATCCTTATCAATGTCCCCTTTAAACAGCTCATGGCTGTTTCTTCAGGTGGTCGTGGTAATGGTAGTCTTATGATAAACCAAGATTATGTGGCTGCAACGGTTAACCGTGGGAGTTACTTCTGGTCGTTAGGACTACGAGCGTTCTACTTCTCCTCGCCTTTATTCCTATGGATCTTTGGTCCCATCCCAATGTTCATAACTTGTTGCGTTCTTGTTTGTTCGTTGTACTTCCTTGATTTAACGTTTGACTCGATGAAATGTAGCGTTGGAGCCGCAGACGCGGAGGAGCCCGAGATTAGAAGCTTAGCTCAGAATGTTTAGTAGTTTTTTTTTAATTTGATAATGGTTAGGGGTTCAGATATATTGAAGAGAGTTTTGTTCAATGGAACATACAAATCTTGTAAGTTGTATTGATTCAGGTTCAATGGTAGTTGAACCGTGTCAAAGTGTCACTCTGTAACCAAGTGAAGAAATTTGTTGTCATTTAACCGTAAAATTGTCAATTTTACTGATGTCAAAGATATATATATTTTTTTGGTAATTTTGCATATGCATATGGTATATATGGATCATATATATTCCATGTTTATTTTCAACCCTTTACTTTAAAAGTTACGAAGAATTTAGAACAAATTACAAATATGGACTTGGATCAAAAATGTTCATAAATTCTACTTCTATAGCTTTTTCTTTCCCCGTTTATAATATATGGTATTCGGAGGTAACATTTTTCTTATTTTTTCTGTCAACCACATTAATTGTTTGAGATCTCTTTAACCCTTTTGTAGTTAGGACAAATGTTAAGAATCCATAATAGTAAAACTAAATATGTATTTATTTTTGGAGCTTTTATTTTTAATCTTTTTTTAAAACACTATATATATAGTGGGTGGTTTTCTATATTTTTTTAACTAACGTTGATATAGGATTTAACCCACGATATACCGTGGGACAATTTGTGTTTCGCACAATCTTGATTCGATATGTTTAATATTGGTAGTGTAACAAAATAATAAAATGAAAAGAGCAATTGGGTAGGGTCGGATCATCATGAGATATTTAGTAATTTAACAACTTGTAGTTTTGGTGACTTCTTAAATTTTGATCAGATAGAACATAGCCACTAAGTAGGATCATGAGGAAATACATAATTTTCTAAATAAAATAAAAATAAAAAGAGAGATTTCCACATATTCAAGTTTTAATATTTTTTCTTTGTTTTTCAAATAAATTAAAACTAAACTAAAATCCACATCTAATTACCATTCAAATTTTTCAAACAACTAACATTTACACCAAAAAAAAAAATTACAAACTAAAATTCGAAAGCCAAAAACTATTTTAAAAGCTACATACATTTATGATTTTAAACAACGGAAAATAAAATATTTCCAGAAACTGAACTTTGAGATAGAAAGTAAACGTCTTTAGTAACTAAGTGATTGGTTGGCATGTCACCGTAAATTATTCGCTGTAAAATTTTGACCGTCAGCGTGTAAAATGCAACCGTGTATTTTATTGTTATACGTGTAGATATTAGGGATATAAAGTCTTAGAAGTAAATTTATTAGTCGTATCTTAAAATATGATTAGTAAATATTTTATAAAATATTATAGTTAACCAAACTATATAATAAACAACAACACAAATTTTGTGATGCACATATAGGTTAAATGGAATCTATATAAACATGTAAAATAGTTTATATGTTAGTCGGATAATAACTACATATTAGTTGAAAAGAATATATACATATAAATTTTTTGTTCAAATGTTGTTCAAAATTTATACATAAGTATACATTAACAAACAAAACTATACATGGTATTTATACTATTAGTATATATCCATCTAGTGCCTAGTGTACATTATATAAGCAACACATAAAAAATGATCATGAGGAAATAAAATTAAAATAAAAGAGAGATTAAATTAAAAATATAACTTATAGAACTTATAACAACATATGGTTTTAGGTTGTAGAAATATAAGATTTACGGTCACAAGATTTTTTTTTTTTCTAAAACTAATTCACAACAATTTGGTCTTCACAAAAACAATTATGGTTGTAAAAGATTACATTCCAACTAATCAAACACTATAAGAGACTATCCTCAAACTAGAAACGCAGAGGTCTAAACCCAAAAACAAAACAAAAAGCAATGACTTAGATAAACTTTGTTGGATATGGGCTTCGCCCCATTTAACATTCGGAGGCCCAAACAAAGAGTCATTGAAAACCTCAGTTAAGAATGATGAAGACCAGCCCCCCTGAGAAAGCCGCAGCCCATTGCGAGATGAGGCCCATTTTCTGGAAAGGATCAGCCGCCATAGAAGTTTCATATCGCTCAGAAAATGGTACTGTGTACTTTCATTGAAGTACTATAAATATTGACAGAGGAATGCCAGAAAAGGACACCTGAAGTCGGACGAGAATAGTACAAGAACATTCTCATTCGGATTCAAAGACATAAGCTCGACAATTGACTTGTGTAGTTTTATTCTTGTTGTATCTCTTAAAACGAGGCTTGGCTGTAAACATATCTTGTAAACGGCCGAACGTTAAGTTTAGATAAATAAGATCTTCCTTTTCGCTCGCTACTTTCTTCTCTGTTTTTGAGGTTTAGTTTTGAGTACCAACGGACTTCGATATCAAACGTTTTAAAGTTTAAACCTATTTGATTTACATTATTTGGTTTAAATAAATTGATTCAGACTTCACACGACCAAGAAAAAAAAATGGTTGAATTGGGTTCTCATCTATTGGGCTTTAACAACAAACACTATTAGTAAGATGGGCTGGCCAGTTGTGTAAACTGTTTCATATTGGTAAATCAATATGATACCAATTAAGTTTATTTAATTCTTCTTTAACTTCCGTACAACTATCACGAAGCTTCCTTTATAGCATCAACGTGTCAATATATGATTCGCTAGGTGACATCTCTCGTTCAGACATCCTCACCTTTTGACTCATATAACCCCTATTTCCGTAACTATTTTACTGCAATACTTCAGGGGTAAAATAGGTATTTACATTCTGTTTTGCCTTTTACGCGTAACGAACGTGGTTTTGTGTTTTATGACTTTCTGGGAAACAGTGGTACGCCTATCCACGCGCCACTTTTTCATCTCTTTGTCTTTGATATCTCTCTTGTCTGACCAAATCGTGTCACATCTCCTTCTTCTCCACTTTACCAAATCGTGTCAAATTTTAGGGTTTTTTCTTTTCGTACTTCATCAAATTCTGGAATCTGGTTTTTTCTTAGTTTTCTTCTATATACCTTTGAATCGCATCTTTGATCCAAATTCATTTTAGATATCACCTTGAAGTCGAATTTGTGATTTTTTCTTTTCCTCTCGAATTCTCAAAGTCTCACGCAACTATGAAAGAAGACATGGAAGTACTATCGCTCGCTTCACTACCGGTTGGGTTCAGATTTAGTCCAACGGACGAAGAGTTAGTCCGGTACTATCTCCGGCTCAAGATCAACGGTCACGATAACGACGTTAGAGTAATTCGTGAGATCGATATCTGCAAATGGGAGCCTTGGGATTTGCCTGGTAATTCCTTTCTTCATCAAATCAATTCGTTGATTCATCTTTAGCTCTTTAGTCTCGGTTTAGCAATTCCCAGGCTTCAATTCCGGTTTATGCATGTTTGAATTTGGAACAATATGATCAATAACTTCTTAGCTTAGGTAGTGGACTTAGTGAATTTGAGTAAAGATTTATACTTTAGTATTTGTGGTGTAGATTTTTCTGTGGTGAAGACAACAGACTCAGAGTGGCTCTTCTTTTGTCCTTTGGACCGGAAATATCCGAGTGGAAGTCGAATGAATAGAGCTACTGTGGCTGGATACTGGAAGGCGACGGGAAAAGACCGTAAGATCAAATCAGGAAAGACTAAGATTATAGGTGTTAAGAGGACTCTAGTGTTTTATACAGGTCGTGCTCCTAAAGGGACACGAACTTGTTGGATTATGCATGAGTATCGTGCTACTGAGAAGGATCTTGATGGAACAAAGTCTGGCCAGGTAAAAACCAACTTGGCAAATGATGGCATTAACTTGTGTGTGTAGGTCTTTTGTGTTTCTGATTGTGTTTGTTTGATTGTTTTTGGTTGCAGAATCCGTTTGTTGTTTGTAAGTTGTTTAAGAAGCAAGATATTGTGAACGGAGCTGCTGAACCAGAAGAGTCAAAGTCATGTGAAGTTGAACCAGCGGTATCGTCTCCAACTGTTGTGGACGAGGTTGAAATGTCTGAGGTATCTCCTGTTTTCCCTAAAACAGAAGAGACTAATCCTTGTGACGTCGCAGAGTCTTCTCTTGTAATCCCCAGCGAATGTCGTAGTGGATACTCTGTCCCTGAGGTTACAACCACCGGGGTAAGGATGAACAAAATACATTCTTTTCATTACAGGAGGCGGTACAACCGCTTTGTAAACTTACAAACTTCATTTTACTCAACAGCTTGACGATATCGATTGGCTCTCGTTTATGGAGTTTGATTCCCCGAAGCTGTTCTCTCCGTTGCACTCTCAGGTGCAATCTGAGCTCGGTTCCTCTTTCAATGGCTTACAATCTGAGTCTAGTGAATTGTTCAAAAACCACAATGAGGATTACATTCAGACTCAGTACGGTACAAATGATGCGGATGAATATATGTCCAAGTTCTTGGATTCTTTTCTTGACATTCCCTATGAGCCAGAACAGATCCCATATGAGCCACAGAATCTTAGCTCATGCAACAAGATCAATGATGAATCTAAGAGAGGAATTAAGATTAGAGCTCGACGAGCACAAGCCCCGGGTTGTGCTGAGCAGTTTGTAATGCAGGGCGATGCCTCAAGAAGGCTGCGTCTTCAGGTTAACCTTAACAGCCACAAGTCAGAAACTGACAGTACACAACTTCAATTTATCAAGAAAGAGGTGAGAAGAAGTTTGTTTTCATACCTTCTCATGTATTACAATTTATGATCCTTATATTTATGCGATAAAATGTATATAGGTTAAGGACACAACAACGGAAACTATGACGAAAGGATGTGGAAATTTCACAAGATCAAAGAGCAGGACTAGTTTCATATTCAAGAAAATTGCAGCCATGGGATGTTCATACAGAGGGCTTTTCAGAGTCGGTGTGGTAGCGGTTGTGTGTGTGATGTCGGTCTGCAGTCTAGTCGCATAAATCCGCTGAATGTGATGTTTGTTCCGATCAATTCATATAGTAAGAATAAAGAAAGTGGTTTTTACGGGTGGAGAGAGCGCGGATTTGTGTGTATAACAGGGGTTTTGGCCTGGTTCTGCATCTGTTGTTATTGTTGTTGTTTTTGTCGGCTTAAGCTTAACCATGGTCGGTTTAGGAGTGTAGTAGACTTGTAGTTAACATGTACGACGACTCATAATATTCAGATGGTAATGTTTGGAAATTTTTTTATTCCTGACCACATGTGTCTTGAGATTGCGTTTTTGACATTTTTAGTAGCCTTGTACAATCAGAAACAAACTACGAGTTCGAATGGTAGCACCGTAATGAAAACGGTGTCAAACATGTTAGTACGAACCGACCGGGTAGAGATATTTATTAGAGGTGTGTTTATTTCGTATATCATTAAACATGTTTAGTATGATAGGACGGTTTGATTGAGGGTATGGACTGTTAAACATGTCATTTGGGTATTTTATGGCATTAAGTATGCCCAGTAATATATTACAAAATTTTTGGACAAAAGAATGCATATTTGAATAGTTCAAATAATATGATCACCTCTCTTTTCTCTCCTTCATATCTTTTAGAGAGAGGAACTGTTGAATTCTGCCGACCGGATTATTCTGGTAAACTGCCGTCCCAAGTTTTGGGCTTTTGCCCGACATCTTTTTGGCTTTGTTAGCAAAGATGGCCGGTCCTCTTCTGGCAAATCCGGCTTCTACAAGAATAATTGTATCCTTACTACTTAATTGTATGGACCAAGAATAAAATTTCAAAATTTAGTTGTTTTCTTGATATCTGTAAAAAAAATTAAACAACACTTACAATAAGACATAGGAAGCAGTTTGTATCAATATTACTGTCGTGTTGCTTTGGAATAAAACCCAAAATACGTAAGTACCAAAACAATTATTAGACTTTTTAAATGTGTTAGCTGATATAAGTAGTATATATCAATGTTGTATCATACTTTGAATAAAACTCAAAATTATGTGTGAGTAAGAAAAGAAAATACAATTCTTTCCAATATATAAAAACATCGTAAATGCATAAAATATGTGCATTCGAATCTTAACGCCATTGCAGTTGGACTCATGTCTCCACATGCGATGCACCGAACACCAACTAACTTTATCTCAACTATTTTTAGAATTCACGTATCATGTTCTTTAATCAATTTAATATTTCGATTATAAATTTATAATGACCAAAGAAGGTGATGCACACTTTTAAAGCGTAAATATACAATAGTGGATATGAATGACTCGATGCTTGATCATTAACATGGCACATTACATAAAACAAAAGTCTATAAATTTCTTTTAAGTTTTATTAAAAACGGATGACAAGAAAAGAGAGTCTATAAACTTATTTTAGCAGAGAAACTAATTCGGTTGTGGCATAGAGTTATTTTTTTATATGGTTTAGTCAATATGGCTTTTTGTATTTTTGACTTTTTGGATATACTTTTGAATCAGATTAAAGTCGCATATTGCCGGTTGGTATAAAAGGAACTTCATGTTAATTCCAGAACGATCTGAAAAATCTTCCATAAATCAATTTTATTTAACAAATGCAAAAACCATTAGTACGTAAAATTAACCTATAAAAAACCAGAGGTTATTTATTGTCTTGATTTTTGATCTGCGATAACATCTGCTGAGTTTTGAGTTATACAAACCACTCAAGTCTCAACATTGAGATTTTTTCAGGTCCATTTGGATAAAACAATAGTTGAAACCCATAAAGATAGTGCGCGTCAAAAGTAAATTATACATTGAGACTCAAACTGTGAAAACGATCGGATACAAATTACATGTCAATTATTATTACTTAAAGTTCATTTTATAGCAGGTATACCAAAAAGTTAAGTCCAAATTCGCAGTTTTAGAGGAATTTTTTACTACAAGTAAAGTGATAATATCATCAGTTTTACCAAACGATGGAGACCAATTTTAGTTTGTAGCATAATATAGAAAGTATAAACTAATTTAGAGATGGACACAAGGTAAAATACAAGTGATTCATTTTTCAGCTGTTGTGTATGAAAAATTGTTTTATATGTTACTTTTATTCGTTCGAAACGGATATTCAACATTTTACATTAAAAAAAATTTCGTTGCAGGTTATTATGAAAAAAATACATTTCTATTGTACCGTTTTAATATTTTTATAACAAACACTAAAAATATCATTTACCTCTGTAACAAAAAAAAAATCATTTGCCTGAAAAATTCTTCAATTTCATTACCTAATCCACTCCAAACAATTACATAGTAAAAATGAGATTTTTGTTATTTACGAATACTTTCATTCTTATAAGCAATACAGTGGATATACTAAATTTAAAATTTTGTAACTCTTTAAGACTTATTAAAAATTATTGCCAAACTCACCAAGAAATATGGAAATAAATGTACTTTTTTGTTAAATCATATTTGGATAAAAGATGGACTCATAGATACGCACAAAAATGTATACATTCAGCATATTGTGTAAGCTGAGTCAGCTCCAGGTGTTTGGGCACATGTAAACATGGACCCGACCTTTTTACCTCTTTTTCTGTTATAAGTTTTTAAAATAAAATTAGATTACTTCACAAAGACTATAAAAAGGATTATAATTCCAAAAACAAAACAAAATTATAAAAGTAAAAAAGATATAGTTAACTAGAAAGTTACCAAACATGGATTATAAACCGGTCAACTACGTACATTAAGAATCTGAGTGAATTCTCTGAACACTTTCATCTATCATTTTCTTATAGCTAATTTTGTCTTAGTGGCGAACCGTAAATGCCTCTAAAGGTTCACTTTAATTTCTAAATAGTTCTTCCAACTATCGAGCTTATTTGTTTTATACTTTATATGATAGTTGTAATATGTCATAATGTCTGAGTTGCGATATATCAAATAGGGCACGACGGATAAGAACACACATTGATGGTGATATCAACCAGAAATATATGATATACGTGTTGTCTATAAAACGCCCCTAATTTATTCATTAACTTCACATAATCACGTAAACTAACATTAGTCGCATAATCGAGTAACAAACATCTACTGGTCTACAAGAGTTGTCTTAAGTCTTGACTGCCAAACAAAATGAAATTATTCTCTCATTTGTCCAAATTTAATCTAAAGCATCCCACGTGATTTCTACTTTTTCCACCATGCCAAGGGGTTTTTACAAACACTTTAATCTACCCAAATATATTTTTAATAGTTTTCATTTTATTGGGCACCCCATGTTGCATCTATCCCCAAAAATTGCTTTTGAAGAAATGTGAATACTATTTTTCTATTTTTATGAAAATATAGAACACATTGTTTAGTGAGTTTTCTACTGATTAGATTGTTCTTAGTATCGAGAATACAAGTAACCGAAACTTGTGGTTAAAGGATTTTGATGCCTCTGCTAAAAGGAGATAAATCAAATCTACCAAATCCGCTTTAACGAACAAAGAGAAACTAATCTAATGGTTTCATACAATGTATGCAACTATAGTTTGATTTGTCTTTTCTAACCACTTCGAACTATAGAAATTACTTGCAATGAGAAATAAATAGTATACTTTCTGAACTATTTTTTTTTTTTCGATTACATTACACACTACAAACAAAATAGTTTGTGTGTGAAATTTAGCTTTTAACTTTGTAATGTATTACTTATAAAACATAAAAATAAAACCTCTTCGTATTGTAAATGATAAGTATTTTCTTAGTAAATAAATTATTTAGCTGACAACATAATGTTGGGTAGAGATGATGACACGTCATCTTATCATCTTTTTCTCGAACTAACATTGGGTTAGAAGTTATATTAAAATTAAGAATAGGAAAGATTAAATTACTATAGAAAATTAAGGAGGAACAATATAAATGTAACCAATAAAGTCGGTGAGTATGATGCAAAGTATTGTCCTTTTCGATGCCAAAAATTATTTTCTCATGGTACGTTCCTTTTATTTATACATAGTTTTCCGCGTTATCATGAATATACGTTTCTCCCATGAAAAAAAAAATATACATATCAGAAGGGAGTAATCCACATAACATGAAAAGAAAAGGAACAAGCTAAGTGGTAGGAATTTGCAAGTAATAAATTGTTTTCTTAGAATATTGTAATACATATGTGGTTTTTATATCAAACTTAGAATTTGATTTCTCATGTTGAGGTGTGAAAAACTAAATTATCATGCAAAAACTTGTAGATTTTGAATACAGTAAAAGATCACATATCTTACAACTAAAATTAACAAGATTAAATTTCATATTTTGGAAGCCTAACTGAAAAAAACTGACTCAACAAAACGAACAACATCCGGACATAACTAATACGATGCCCATTATACAATCATTCAAGGTACATGATCAAAGCACACCCACATTCTATGCCTATAAAACCTACCGACCTCGGACCATCTTGTTCCGGGCCCTCTTCAAAAAATAGTAAATTGCAAAAGAAAGAAAATCGAAAAGGTTGTTTGTAAAATAATTACAAAACATAATTAGTGGTGAGAATAAATCTAAATATAAGGTACAAGGGGGTGAAGGGGTGTGTGTCTATATATGTTGGATGATTAGTTTCTGCCATGTGCTATGGAATCAACCTCTTATGCTTTATGTTCTGTTTAGCTCCTACCTTATACTATAACTTTAATTATTCATCAATAATTCTAATTCTCCTTCGTTTTTTAATATACTAGTGTTTCATATAAATACTCGCTCTCTCTACTCATTCCCTCCATAACATATATTTCTTCTTCGTTTCATTCATAATCGTCTTATAACCACAGATTCTAAAACATGGGAGAAGAAGTAAAACCAGTAAGATCTAAAGTTCCTTCAATACTTTTAAACCACAACAAATTAAGTACCTATTTTGTAACTAATTGGTGATTGATGTTTTCAACTTTTCATTATTAGGAGGCAAAGGAGGCAGCCTCTGCTCCACAGGCCGTCCCCGCTGAGGAGGAGGAGAAGAAGAAAGATGTAGCGGAGGAGAAGAAAGTGGCGGCTGAGGAGGAGAAACCAAAGGAGGAAGAGGAGCCGCAACCACCACCACCGCCTCCACCCTTCATACTCTACGTCGACTTGCATTGTGTTGGATGCGCTAAGAAGATTGAAAGATCTATTCTAAAAATTAGAGGTAAAAGAATATATGAATGGATGGAGGATTAGATTCTGCTAAGAATAATTGTTCAACACTTTTAATCAACAAAACAAATTCTCTTTCTAATATATAAAAACCATTAGCTTCATTCTCAAAATCCCAACTACCTAATATTATTTTATAAAGCTCAAAAGGGAAATTTTAATTCTTTTTTTTAACATATTAAAAATGTCTAGGTGTGGAAGAAGTGGTGATGGATATGAATGAGAACCAAGTGACGATAAAGGGAGTGTTGGATCCGCAAGCAGTGTGCAACAAAATCAAGAAGAAGACTAAAAGAATGGCCAAAGTCCTCTCGCCGCTTCCGGCAGCTGAGGGAGAGCCTCTGCCACCAATCATAACCTCTCAGGTCTCCGGCGGCCTCACCACCGTCGAGCTCAGCGTTAACATGCACTGCCAAGCTTGTGCTGACCAGCTCAAGAAGAAGATTCTCAAAATGAGAGGTACATGCATATATATATATATATATATATATTTGTGGATCTAGTCAAAACCAAAATACTCTTTTTCAATGTACATAATTTTAAGGATGGTTAAAAGTTTTTGGTTGTATTGAAAACGGTATTTTGTTTTATAATTTGTTGTTCTGCATGAATCGCAATAATCGTTAAATAAAAATAATAATATATATTTCCCACCGTTTTTAATTAAACATACGCATCCATATTAAAATAATATATCATTTGGTATAGATGTCACCTAAGAATTCATTATATATCATGTCAAAAAGAAGAAGTTACTATATATCTCGTTATGCATTACGTCACATGCATGTTTAAGCTAAATTTGTTGATGACAATTAGATTTTGCGAAGTTTCTATTTTTTTTTAGTAGTAATTAATATTGAGCTTAAAGGACTAACTAATATTGTTGGTTAGGGGTCCAAACAACTGTGACAGAGCACACCACGGGAAAAGTAATAGTGACTGGGACAATGGACGCTGAGAAGCTTGTGGATTACGTCTACCGTCGGACCAAAAAGCAAGCCCGAATCGTACCCCAACCTGACCCGGAACCTGAAGCCCCCGCGGCCGCGCAGGAAGAAAAGAAGGAGGAGAGCGGTGAAGGCAATGAAAAACCACCAGAGACCGGAGAGGAAAAGGAAGAAGAGAAGAAGAAGGAGGGAGAGGAAAATGGAGAGGAAGGTGGTGGAGAAGAGGCGGCGGCTACGGAGGAAGAGAGACGAGACAATGAAATGACGGCTATGGCCCAAGAAGAAGGGATGAAGAGGATGATGTATTACTATCAACCTTCATACGTCATAGAGAGGATTCCTCCGCCGCAGCTTTTTAGCGACGAGAACCCTAATGCTTGTTGCATTTCTTAATTAAATTTGGTTTCGTATATGTCTATGGAAAATATAATTAGAGGAATTAATAATTAGGTAAGAAAAGAAAGAAAATAGGTAAAGAATTTGTAAACTATTTATTTTTTAATATAATGTACGTGTGTTTGGTATCTTTAATTATCGGTGGATACGTTACGCGTTGGTATATACGTAATCGCAACTATAACAATTAACAACGATCGATACGGAATCTACTTAAATTCATGTAAGAATACAAAGTGTGACACGAATTTGTTTTGTATATTCTAGAGGAAAATTTATATGTCATAATGTAAAAAGGATTTATAAAGACAAAGAGATTCTAGTGGGAATTTGGAGATCTAGGTGGGTCTGCACATGGCATGCTTCTTTTTTCTTTTGCTACGTCAATCTCCATTTTTCGGACGTGGCAGGCTTTTCCAGCATACCTTGTCTATTTCTTCTCAACCTCTCAAATTTTGTGAATGTCTTTTCTTTTTAGAGAAACGATAAAAAAAATTGATGGAAGACTTGTGCTATAAAGGTTGAAGTTTCTCGTTAAAGTACTCACTTGAAAGAGGTTTAAGTCGACACCACGTGAGAAGCACTCGTGAGTCATTAATTAATTAGTCGTTCGAAGTTTGCTTGCTTTTGAACGAGTGTGTGTTATGAGAGAAAGAGAGAGTCAGTGAAGTAATTTGAGCGATCCTAGCTAGTAGAGAGAAACATAGAAATTTCAACAAGTGTCAGTGGAATGTTTTGGAAGGGATTCTCTAGTGAGACGTAGGAGATTTCAGTTTGAATCCCCAATTCTAGTTGTCGTTGTTCTTTATGTTTTAAGGTTATTCGTTTAAATACATCTATGAAACACTTTCATAATATATTTTTATTTTTATTTTTAACAACGAAATTTAAAGCCGAAATCCCTAATTTTCATGGGTCCAGAGTTCACATGTGATCCATCTCTTCTGGATTCAACACAGAATATTGGCCTAAAGCATACTTAAATTATATGGCCCACTTCTTTATTCAGGTTTTGTTCCTGAACAAACAATAGTTTATGTACTTGAACAAGCTTCCTATCATGCATCTAAAAAAACTCCCATATACATACCCGAACCAAATGTTTTCTAACACATTTCTTATGCATTAATTGAACAAAACTATACTATCAAAGCTTCAAAGGTGCGCCAAAATAGTATTTCTGAATAAGTAATCTTGCCATTTGAGCATGTTTACTCTGGTTGTTGAGATCTATATCAATTACATGCACGAGGTGATTATCTTGTCGTTTCATTTTTTATAAACTTGTCATAAAACTCCTTGTGAATTTAACTGCTCGTTTCAGGTTTTTTAGTCTAGTCATAGAACTCTTCAAAATTCATAATAAATAGATTTGGGAGATGTTCATACACACCAAAAATGTTTTTTTATAAAAGTAATCCAAAATTGTGATTGATATTTGCATTGGTAAAGGTGTAGAGGTACACTTAACTTTGTTTTGCAGTGAACTGGAAGTCAGCGTATCGAGTGAGGTGATGATTCCACGAGTTGGGCCGTAGATAACAAGCCCACGAAAGATTTAAGATTATCCATTGAAAACTCCGTATTTTGTAGAAACCGTTAGATTCGATCTGTGTTAGTGTGTTATCTTCTTTTCATGTATGTTTCATACAAATAGATATATTAAGTTTCTTGTAGCATAACGTCTATATATATTTAACAACATATGGCCATTGGCCAAGATATTAGATATACACAAAAACAATAAATTTATATAACAAACAATTAATGCCGTTATATTCGATAAATAATTTATCATTTTGGTTAAAACTTCTATAAATATCTATATAACATATAAATTTAGTAGATGTGTTCTTTTTGCTAGAAACTTGTTTAAGAAAAAACAGAAACCATAAACCAAACTTCAAGTAACTAGAATCAATAGTAGCAATAGAAGCAAGCAAGTTCAAGTAACTTCAAGTAGGTAGAATCAATACGAACTTAAATGGCCTGCGGGCTGCGGCCATTTGCAAATATGTATGCTACTCACCCGCTTATTTCATACATTTAATCGGTTTTTATATATATATATTTTACAGCTGGGGGATGAAAACACAGAAATGGGAGATGTATTATGATTGTGATTATTTTTAGGAACATATTAAATGTGTTACAGCTGTTTATGATAACTCCTCAAACCCTCCACGTATTCTTGTTATAACATAAAGTCTAAATTTTCTTAACATTAAAACCAAAAAACAAAAGTCTATTTTTTAAAATAAAAATTACTTTCTTTTAGTAGTTTTTTTTATTTAAACTAATATATTACTTGGCCCAATAGTGCGATAGATTTTTCTCCCCTAGATATACCGTATGTAAGCTCTATAAAATTCAGATTAAATTTAAAATTGGGTAAAATATTACCTTTGATTGTTTTTCAACTTGAGAGCACTAAAACTTAAAGAATATGTACTAAATACAAATTTTAATTCCTTATTTGTAAAACTATGGATAATAAAATTGTAAATGAGTTATATCTGTTGCCAAATGTACTTTTTGAATTAATTTCACAAAAGTTTTCAACAATATTATTCTTTTTGGTAAACCCTATTTTTATGATATCGAACTATTATAGTTTAAATTACACTATTTATTATCGATTTTGTTACCACATGTTTTAATTAGCCAAACTTTGCCAAAATGTTGTAAGCCTATAATTTGAAAATGACAGATACTGCGAAAGAGGATTTTTTCAGAAACCAACACCCTTATCTATATGTAAATATCAATTATCTTAATATATATCAGTTTGAGCACAAATACTACGTTCATGGTCTCCATAATTCAAACTATAAGAAATCGTTGTCAGAAAAAAAAACATGTTATATTGCTATTATAGTTAACGTATGTAGATGTCGTTTGTGCCAATCGGGTTCTCTGTTTCCTAAAATTGACAAAACCTCGACTCTTTTCCATTTTATCATTGTTATTTTAGTGAAGAGTTTGAATCTATATGGTACACGACTTACTTTTAACAAAAGAATTTTAGAAAAAAAAGAAAGACATTTGTTATTTTCCTTCGAAACAAAAAACATATCATGAGCATTAAGTTATATAATACTTGAACATCACGCAGGATGTCTTTATTTTCCTAGGGTCTACAATCATACAAGTCGTTGGACTAATTATTGGCAAATATTTATTCAAATAGACTATTTTCAATTATTTGTTTACCGGTAACTATTAATGTCCCAATATATTTTCTTACTATACGAAGCTAATTCATCATCTTTACCATTTTAGATTCTATCAAACATAATTAACTATGACATATTTTGCCATGCAATCAGCACAACAATTTCCTTCCATTCGTTAAAATGTAAATGGCACAAGTTCCTTAATCTTTGCTCCCAAGTTCTGATTGCCTTGATGTTAATGTGCAACTTCAAATGTTCTTTGTCATCATAATGTAGCTCTATATCCACATTGATTGCATTGCCCAAATCATCGTGTCGCACTCATACTCTTCTGGAGTTAGTCTCCCCTGCTTCTTGCCCATTCAGAATCACCATTCACAATCTTGCCCATCCCACCCTCTTTGTCACATATTTAATGAACATCAATAAAACATTATATATAGTTTTAATATATTATAAGTAGCACTTGTTATATGATAGGCTAGCTGATCATCATTTTTGAAAAATACCTTGTTCATCCATTTCATATATTTAGTTTTACTATAAAATGTTATTGAATTTTCTGTTACTTGTTAATGCTACTTTTTGTTTTATCAGGATTAAAAATCCAACGTTAGCTAGATTCCTATAATTATTTGATAAACACGATCATCTACATTCTAACGTTATCCTTTTCCATTTAATTTTACATTTTGTTTCAAAACAACAAAACAACTTTGTACACCCATTGCTTTATTTTTTAAAATTTAACGTTACATTATATTTATTAAAAAAACTGAAACTTTTATACATATGCAAATTTTTTTGAAAGTTTTCATAAAATAATTTTCTAGTTTTCTTCTATCTTTTTAGCATTGACACCCAATGCTAAGTGAAGAAGTAAAATAAAAATTGGTATGATCTTTTTTAGGGAATAAAATCCGATATCCAAAAGCTGCATAAAAAGTAGAAATAAAATATAGATATGATAAAGTCGGTAGATCTGACGGCTACAATAATTTATAACCAGAACCTACCAAAATTTATGGCCACTAGCTTCAAGAGCTCATGCTCTATAAATACGATGCCGTCTCATAAAAGGTAACTTACATTGTCCTGTCTTGCAAGCAAATTAAGATCATAAAAAGGTTTAGAGCTTTTCTAACAAACGTCAAAGCAAATCATCATCGGAGCAATCTTCAAATCATCATGATAACAGTAGCCATCGCAGCCGAGTTGCTTGAAGAATATACGGCGGCGCTCACACGCATCACCGCCACACTCCTCCCTCCACCACCTACAAGTCACCGTCGAAGTGTCCGAGCTCCTACTAGCGGCCGAGCTGACTCTTCCTTGCCTCGTAACGATAACAACTCATCATCATGCGCTCCAAATTACACCGCTTTTCTCTTAAATTTCTGAGTATTTTTTTAATAGACGAAGAGATTTTCGAATTTTCTTTGTCTTGACTGTAATAATGTTTGTGTTATTCAATTGGAACTTTCTATTTATTTTCGATATTATTTCATTGATGTTTTTCTACAGTAATCATTAGAAAACTGAAACATGAAAGCATATAATAAGTTTTATTTCATTAAACTAATATATATATAAGAGAGTTTAACGATTCATATATCATTCATGATATAGATAACGAAAGAAACATTGTGGATAAGTATGAAGATATATTCAAAGGACATATAAAAATTACATAATAAATCATTTTTAAAGTTAAAAAAGCAAAAATATGGATATCTCATTTCTTTTCGTAGTTTTGTATATTTTCAGTCATTTTGGTTTATTTTTCTTTTGTTAGATGATTGATATTATCCAGCATGATCATATGAAAAAGGTAATTAGTTTAAAATAAGAAGTGTGTACGATGTTCAATGAAAGTCGTCACGCAAACTCAAAATGATAATTTTGGTATTGAGAGATTAAAAATATATTGATTGTGTGTTTTGGGGGGACCCTAACTAAAGATGCCCATTTTGTTTTCATGTAACGATGTAAGGGTTATTATTGAGATTTTTTTCTTTAGGGATTTGTATCTTGTGAAAAAGGAAACCGACATGATGAGAAGGGGACCGAATCACATGACAGTTCATTTAGAAACAAGAGTATTTATAATAAATGACTATAGATTTGAAAAGAATTACAAATTAACTTTGAGTCACAGTATTTTGTCGGAAACATATTAGAGAACACGTGTAATTACGTAAATGTCCTTTGTAACATGTTATTTTTCCGAAATACATGCGATAACATAATATGCTTTTTTTATCTTGTTATTTTCTCTTATTACATAGTATTTATAAAAAGCACATGGTATTTTTTGAAAAAAACATTCTATTCCGTTTAATATCTTTTTTTATCATGATATTTTGTAGTAATACACGTTTTTTTATTAAGATCTCACTTGATTTCTTTAAAAATATATTCTTATTTTTTAGTAATACATGGTTTTTACTAAAATCACATATAATTTTTTTTTTAAGATTCTGTTCATGTAAAATAATTTTATAATAATGTTTTTTCTTAAAAATTCATAACGTTTTTTGAAATATCATGTTTTTAAACTAAATATAACATGTGAAATTTTAATGTTACATGCTATTTTAAAAAATTACACGGATGTGTTTCGTTTACTGTTCATCTTACAACAAATGAAGGGTAGCTTTATTATTTCCTTTCTTCCGACAACGTGGGTTCATGGTTATTTTGTAACAAAAAACTTTCTCTCTGCTAATTTCTTAATTTGTATGTTTTATTTGGTTATCTACTAATATTACCCTAAAAATAAAGGGTACAGACGCAGAGACAAGGGAAGATTACTGTGACGAACTGAAAAATAAATATGTTATATTTCATTTTATTTGTATAAATTAAAATATATTTAGTATACCGATTATAATTTATCCGTGACTGTATCTTCGCAACAATATTCTTTTTTATTGGTCATTTTTAAAAATATTCTTTTTTTTTTATAACAAAATGATCAAGGAAAATATGTAAAAAATTTGTAATTCGTGAAAAAATTCCTTTACAAATTACAAAAGTTTTAAAATATTACAAATTTTTCAGTTTGTAATGATATGTTCCTGTCAAATAATTTGTCATTTTGTTAAATAAATATATTATTTGCATTTTTAATTGTTTAATATCATTTTTATAGTTAACTACCTGGCACCGTAGTAAACTAGCAACATTTGTCAGTCACATTCAAAAAGAGTTCAACAAGTATAATTTCTTTGATGAAGAAAATAAAACAACTATAATTCATCCGTGACCGTCACGAGTGTGAGAAGCTTGCTGCTGGGCTGAATCTGCCTGGTTATTTGTATCCTTATTGAATTCATGATCAAGAACATATATATATATATATATATATATATATATATATATATATATATATCGACATTGTTGTATTTGTGTAAAATTAGTTTCTCCAACATTATTTGTCCGTTCTTCACTTATAATGTCAATCAGTTGTTGACAACCTCTTTCATTTATATAAACAGATTGACGGTCAATATTCACCTATCCAAAATTTAATTATTACGCTTCTTTTTTTGTTACAGAAAATAATTGTGTTGATTGGTGTGACACCTCGTACACAAGTATGAGGTTTATGCAGTTGATGTGACTTGTTTATTGATTAGACACACACATTTATGGGATCATTACTCTTTCATCTACTTCACGTATGTACATTTTCTTGGATGCAATAGCGAACGCATGCATCTCGTCAAAAAAATCATTCAACCAATAACAAAATGGAGAATACAAAATAGTCAAACTAATAAAAAAAAATGATGATAACATGATCAACACTCTACCTAACAATATGTCAATATACATATCCAATAGCATGCATCATCTATGCATGATTGTTAAAGTGATATGAAAAAATGTAGACTTTTTATTATACAAGAAACTAGAAATCACATTGGAAAAGGAGTTACCTAATCACAACAATTCTTTTGGCCTAATCTCGATCCCTTGAACGATGATTCCGCCTTTCCAACCGCCTTCTCTAGTCTCCAATACGCTCATTTCGATCTCCTCATCATCAAAACCAACATAATATTCACCAAGTTCAATCTCCAACCACCCATCTTCTCTAGACTCTTGTGTTCCTGACTTAAGAAAAACTCTTCTATTGTTATAAACTTCAGTTCTTGTAGAACGAAAGCTAACCTCCAAAGGCAGAGACTCAAATCCAAAGGATCCCATTTCTTGTTCTTTGAAAACAAGGTAAGCACTGTAATTAGTGGCTTTGGAGAGAAGGGATGTGCTTATTTTACCTCGGATTTCAAACCAACATACCATTAGAAGCCCTGCAACTTCCTCAAATCTGTTACAAACTAACCAAAATCAACAATAAGAACTTTTGATTAGAAGAGGCAAAAGATGGAGATGAAATTTATTAACCTCGAGTCCGGAATCGAAACCCATATCCAGAATTCAGGACTATCAACCCAAACAATATCTAGTTTCCTTGCAGATAACATCCAACATTTCTTCCCGCTTCTCTTTTCCATCCAAAAGCTCTACATTTTCTGACCAAATAACACTTCTATAATTTTTGTTCAATTATTTGGTTGCATGCATCGTCCATATCACATTCCTCTCAAACAATAAATTTCTAGAATATATTTATCTAAAAAACATGGTAGTTAACCTAGTAGTTTAATTATGGGTCGTGTCACCATTCGAATTCAAACCCGCATAATGCATATTATTGAGCAACAAAAAGAACATGGGATAGTGTAAAATTACCGTTCTTCCATCCTCGATGAGAAGAGGGGATTCACAAAAACGTAGGAAGAGCTGCTTGTTGGAAAATCTAGATAAAGAATTATCGATATACATACGATAATCTGATGGAAGAAATCTCTCCCAAGTGGTATTGGAATCCGCCGCGGAGCGAAGCAATTTAGAGACAGCAGAGATACGGCATGCGTCGAAGGGGCTGGTGAAAGAAATCATGGTGGCGATGCATTCCTCTGGTAAATCAAGAAAATTCATCTCCATTGTAATAAGTTGAAAACGTAGATATGGTTATAATGCGTGTGGAACAATCGTTTAGAAACTTTTAGTCTATTTATTAACGCCTCTAGATCACCTGAAAAAGAGGTAAAACCTTTCTTTTTTCTGTTACCGCAAAAAAGTAAATATTCATTTGGATTTTGATGGAGTTAGATATTTATTTATTTCGATTTTTTAGCCGCACATAGAGTTAGATGTAGGTTTAATTAGTGCATTATAATTGGAATAGTATCAACTAGTCTTATTCAAAATTATATATTATTATGTCAAAACATAATTAAGCCATCTACAGGATTTTGGAAACAAAAATACATTGAACCCATAAACCATTTCTCGTTTTCAAATATTTGGGTTCGCTTCCGATTAAAGTAGGTCTATAATCTATTGGCAATATCTTTGATAAGATCATCATGACACTATTTTCCTTCTTTCATAAGTTCCTTGCAACAAGAATCCGAGACGCTTCCATTTCAAAAAACTTGAGCAGTTATATCCAACTTACATTTGGCCTGATCTTAACAATACATTTGATTCCATAATGTATTTGTTTCACTTAATTCCACAGCAAATGATCGAACGTGTTCACTCGCGGTAACAAAGATGACAACAATAAAAACCATAGACATATTAAGTTTCCCCATTTTGATTTTTTTTTTTTTTTTGCTAAGAATGTAAATATTTCATTAAAAATGAAAATATTTAGGAATTACATGAGTAAATCCTATAATTTGGTTCCATGGCAAAAAAGAATAAAAAACATGGAAGCAAATAACAATCGATCCATCGATATCACAAAAGCAATTACACTTTCGGAATCAATGAAGCGATAAACCGATTCTGAAGTTTTTCTAGATGACACCTCGAGGAAGAAGTTACAAGTTGTCAAACGACCATGACCGTTTCATCAAAACCAAAAGGATTGGAAGCCTTTCACCGGTAGCCCGAGAAAACTGAGCCGTCAACGGTATAGAACATAAAGCACTCGATCACCAACTCCACCCGCGTCGCGTGAGAGTGACTCTTTGAACTATCCATGAGCTCTCTCAGAGCGGAACCACACGAACCAAAGAAAACGAAAGCGCTAGCTCACTCTACCAAGCTCATTCCCCGAGGTCGGCTAGCACAGAGCAAAATCTAACTAAACAAAACAACGCTCACTATCTGAATGGCCTTACTAGCTCCTCCAAACATTTTGAAATATTTAGTAGTCTTTGTTAAGGGAGGGATAAAAGGAAATTTCGTTTATGTTGTTTTATCAAATGTAAAATACTAACTGTGTTTATAAATATGAATGGTACTTTAATTAAAACGAAACATTTCTTTATACACTCGTATCACCTAGTCTCTTACTCAACTAGCCACACCAGCTCCCACAAATATTGCTCCAACCAAAACTGATGTCTCATTCATCCAAAAAGTCTGCTCTAATACAATCTGCATCTATAAAGGATGGAAATGGTTCTACCATTGTCCAAACTTTACCTGATGTACATATGGTAATTATTTCTAACCCTTTTGTTGGAGTTGGAGATCCGGTTTAACTGGTTTGGTTTACAAACTTGGCTACAAAGTTGCGTGAAGAGGAAGTTGGCGTTAAATCAGGAATGTATATCAGAGTTACTCCATAAAATCTGTTGTTAATATTGTTTCTATATTTTCTGTAAGATACGATATCGTGATAGCACAGAGATTGTGTTCTCTAAAAGCTATATATGTACATGTAATCATTCATAATAAACAAGAACAAACTCTTGAAACTCTGTTTATTTCATGGTATCAGATCTTGAGAAATCAATTTTGATTTTCTTTTGAAACGAAGAGTGACGATGGCAGCGAACCCGAACCCGAACCCGACAGTGGAGGTGAGAAGAAACAATATTAACAATACAGATTTTATGGAGTAACTCTGATATACATTCCTGATTTAACGCCAACTTCCTCTTCACGCAACTTTGTAGCCAAGTTTGTAAACCAAACCAGTTAAACCGGATCTCCAACTCCAACACCTTTTTCTCTTTTTGGAAGCTTGTTAAGATGTGTCAGAAAATTTTGTTGTGTGCATCATGGAGAATGAAAATATATATAATGATGGGACAAAATTGATACAATATGGGAATAAGTGAGTCACATTTGGATCTAGAAACCTTGCAATATGAGGAGGAATCTGTCACGAGTTCCCGTGTGGGAAGGCTTCTAAAGACAACCCAAAAGATCCAAGACAATTGGATTACGGTTGGAAGAGGGGGTCGTGGTGGCCGTGGACTTTTCAATTTGTAAAGCTCCTAGACATTCGACTCTTTCTCCTTTCTCTTTTTCTACTATGTTTGTTAGCTTATAAGAAGACTAGATTAAGGTTTTGCGTAACTCTCTCACTACTTTCAAACTTTATGAATTAATTGTCATAGCTTGTTATGGTTGCTTACTTTTAACTGAAAACCTTTTATCAGAAAAAAAAAACAGGTCGGAAATTATCTAAAATTCAATGACAAAGTGGTACATAACCCCCAACATTAGTTGAGCCAAACCACATAATAAGAATATGTAACTCAATTGCGATGTTAGCATAACATGGTAGCCAAGGTTGGATCCTTATAGCCCAATTCTGAAAAGAATATATATACCATCATACTTCAATATATCATAATTGGTATACAGCGAATAGCAAAGCCAAGGAATATTCAAAAAAAAGCCAAGGACTATACAATCATGTACTTTTGCGCTTCATTGTCGTCTTTGTCACAAAGACTTTGTGTGCCACTACCACTAATTACGCAACCTTTTTCACTGGTTAGTGAATACCATAAATTCTTGCGGTTGAACACAATATCTCTACAAATATTAACAGTCAATTTAGCCTCTGATTTCACGAATTAGCAATTGCTCGAGTCATATTTGCATGTAAGGAACAAACCTCGAGGTTGAACTCCCGCTTTCTTTTTTCACATTTTAAAATATAAGCGATTGTTTTAGGTTTTTTTTTTTTTTTTTTTTTTAAAATTAAAAGGAGAGTGTTCGAGGGCTTGCAAGCAATGTCTAATGGGTTTTCGCAAGAAAGAGAGGCTGTAAGGTTGTAACCAAAACGAAGGAAAGGAAGACTGTTCTATAATGAAAAGAGAACCAAAAAAAAAGAAAGACATGATGTGTAAATAGCTAGAGAGTGATAGGTACCATGTAAGTATCATAAGTGGCTTGGTTTTGTTAGAATTAATCTCACCGGCCTATAGAAGAAAAGGAGAACACAAATAGAAGAAAAGATTAATAAGAAGGACTCTCAGGTTTCTAATGTACTTGAAATGAAGCGTACACGGAGCAATTAAGAAAAGGATTTAAAGAAAGACATTTGAGAAGCACACATGACTGAATTAGTGAGCATGTGAAATTTGGCAGAGGAGTAATATGCAATTAGTAAATTTACATTTATATTTTGGTTAAATTAGCAACGTAACTTAGCATTTCATTAGTTTTCCTTTTTCTGGTTTTAAGAAACGTTCTTAGAAGAATATTAGCTATACGAAATTTCGTATGTTTGAAATGCACTTGGGCCTAAACGAATAAGGTGGCTTGGAGTCAACTCATACGGTTTGCTCAGGGAGTTCTTCGCTAACTTTTCATTGTGTGGCTTGCTCTAAACACTAGATTGTCTACATGTAATCGTATAAGAGTGCGGAAAAAAAAAGGCTGTGTTTTTGTAGAGAGCGTAACAAAACTAAAGATCACTTATTTTGTACATGTCGACCTTACTCTTACACCACTTGGCTTGCCCTTATCGGAGAATTTCTTGGCTCGACACTTATCTGGACTAGATTTGGGAAAGGGTAAAACTTCCAGACCTGGGTTCGATCCTCCCTGAAAACAAAAATCACATTTGTTTGGGAAGTCTGTCAGTTGGGCTTTGGCCCAATTGGTTTACCTGGTAGTCAGAAATGCAGGCGGCCTGACTACCCCCTGGCATTAGTCGGAAAGCATCCAAACTCGGGACAGACAGTGTGGTGGTCCTTCGGGAAGAAGTCTACTCTGAAGTACTTCGGTGCGTTTCTACCGGAGCTGACCGGATCAGCCGATAGGGTTTATCAAAAAAAAAAAAAAAAAAAAAAAACAAACAAACTTATCTGGACTGGTTGGATACGGTTGCACATCTTACCTTGGCAAATTATCCTCTTCTAGATATCATTCTCATCCGTATGTGTTTCTAAACCATCATATATTTCGTACGTAAGGAAAGGAATACTTGAAGGCAGCTGCAGAGAGAAAAAAAAGAAAAAAAAAAAAAAAAAAAGGCACCACAGGGCTGGCTTGACTTGGGCCAGCTAGTCCAAACATACACGAAGGCTTCGTCGCTAGTTCGGGATGATAAACTGCAAGTAATTAATTGTTTTTTTTTAATTGTAACATATTGTAATTAACAAATATACCAAATTACAATTACATTATGGCACATCTGACTAGATGAAATGAATAATATTCTCTTTTCTCTTCTTGTTGAGTATATAAGATTTATAGTGCGCCAACTCAACTGGTGGTGTTTTTAGAGAAATACAACAAGTTGAATAAAAGATTACTATTTTACACTATAACTCGTCGAAATTGTTGTCCCAAAAAAAAAAAAAAAAAAAAAAACTCGTCGAAAAAGAATTATGTTCATTATGCTAAAAAAAGAGATAAAAAGAAATGTTCATCTACTATAAATTGGAGAGAAATGAATATATTGGAAAAGTTTCTTCTAGTTTCCACCTCACATTCAATAAATTTTCATTGATCTTCATTTAGTTTTTTTTTTTTTTCATGTTTACCATTTCCCTTTATGATTAAGTTCTAACATGTTTTATGTTTAAAATAAATAAAAAAAACAATTTTTAACATATGTTTCGTTCCTATCATGTTTAACGTGTTAATCTTGTTTAACATAATGACCAAAAGTAATTTAAATATTTATGAACTGTAGCATGAAGATAAGAACACAAATTTTCCCAAAAACGCAGTAAAAATTTGAAAATATTAAATGATCAAACGAAAGAAAAAGCGTGAATAATCTATGTTCTGTCAATAATTGAGATAAAATATTTTAGCAAAAGCATAACTAAGATAATACAAGAACATGCTACATCTTATGTTGTCGGGCGGGAATCTAGGGTTTCATAAGAAATAAATGAGGAATACTATTTATTTTTTTCAAAACGTATTCAAATCATTAGTAATCACCAATCTTGAAAAATACAGTCAAAATTGAACATCGTCGTGATTTATTTTTTAAGAGTGATGTTTTTATATGATTGTGTAGGGTTTTAAATATGTGCGTTGGTTAGAATAAACAGTCCAAGATTAGGCATCAACTGTTTTTTTAATAGGCATCAACTGTTTCACCATAACATGTTAAGATTACGATTTTAGATTAAAACAAAAAAGGAATCTGGTTTTGATTTTTAGTTTACTGAGTTCTGCATATTGCGTTTCAAAAGAGTTAAATTGTGTGGATAGTAAGATGATCCATGATATTAATATTAATTATAAAAAAATATTCATATTTATTTCTAAATATAGATATTTTGAATTTTTATATCCAATTAACTAACTTTTGAAAACTGACTCGATAGAAACAATTATATTTAATAAATTTGAAAGCATTTTTTTTTTACAGAACTAAAAAAAAACGCGGTCATAAGACATGTTATGTTAATACTCGTGGTCCTTACCAAACAAAAAATACTCGTGGTTTGATGACCTTGATACGTGGCAAACAGCAAAATATATGCGTTGTGGGAAAATTAGAGCGGACTAACCCAATTAACACTTAATTATTAAAGAGAAAATTTTGTTTTTTTTTGTTTTTTGAAAATACAGTACTTATTCATGTTTTCAAAATAATATACTTAAGACCTAATTATTGTATATTAATTCTTATTCTTATTTTTTTCATTTGGATAGTTTAGAAACTATAGAAGAATAAAAATAATAATCAAAATAAAAAAATAATATGCCTTATCTAATTTATTATGAAGATCCTTAACAAATTTTGTTTTAAATCCAAACTAGCCAAACTGGACGAAACAAAGTTTGATTGGATCGGTTAAAGTTCTGTTTAGTAATATAAATCGTTCGATTGAAAAGTAAAAATAGTTTGGTTATTCGTTCAGCTTAGATTTAAACCAAAAGTCGAATGCAAACTATTAGTGTTTTCTTAAACTAAACCCTAAGTCTAGATTTTTTCTCCAAATAGCCTCCTTCCTTGCTCGATCTTCTTAATCCCATCACATATATTTTGGTTTTGATCTCTTCATATAATTAGTTGATTTATTTCCACGATCCTACATTCCTACTAAACAAAAAGTATTGCTTTGAACATTTTGAAAATGTAAAATGGTAGAGTAATAGATATGTGATTATTAGTGAAAACACGTTTTATTTGAATGACCGGGAACCTTTCAAACAAACCCCATTGGTGAGTCTTTAGAAATTCTACTTTCGTCTTGATTGAAGTTGTGTGTATGTTAAATAATATATTTGAAAACACTTGATTTATGTTAAATTACGGACTTAAACGTGATATGTTGTAATTGGTCTTATTTTATAACGCGATGGGAATAAACCGTTTGAATAATTCCAGTCTAAGTTTGTTTAGTCACGAGACTCACGACTATCATCCAATTATTTAAACAAAAGTCATCAAAAGGCAACCGGTTCAGTCAAAATTAGGATTACTTAATAATTAACAAAAACTATGCGCAAGATTCCATTGGTACGCGTGTGCCCTAGCTATGTCTCTCTATATAAGAGGAAATGGATGCATTAAAATTTCTCACAATCCTCTAAACACCTTCACTCTTTCAGTCTCAAATAAACGTACAATCTATAAATAAAATTTTAAAGAAGTAACGACCAAGAAAATGGCAATTAAGCTAATTGCACTAGTAATCACAATTTGTGTAGCATCATGGGATAGTGCACAAGGAAGATCTTTAAGATTTTCTACGACTCCTCTAAATCGATATAGCTTTCCTCCTCATTTTGATTTTGGTGTTGCTTCTTCTGCTTATCAGGTTTGTTTGTAATGTACTATTGTTTTTCCTCTTTTTTTTTTTTTATAATTAGTAATGTACTAATGTTACTAATTATAACATTGAGTTTCACAAGTGTAACTTTAAATTTTATTTTATTTGGGTTAAAGGCTTTAGTTAAAACCATATTGAGTTATAACGTACGTATACAAAATGCAGTATGAAGGTGCAGTAGAAGAAGGAGGGAGGAGTCCGAGTATATGGGACAATTTCACACATGCATTCCCAGGTACACTTTTTTATTCATCCACGTTGTTAATTAACTTTTTTTTTTATTAATATATCTATCAACAGTTTTCTATAATTGCACGTAACATTTTAAATATTTTTTTCAGAAAGGACAAACATGGATAATGGAGATGTTGCTGTAGACTTTTATCATCGTTATAAGGTTTGTGCATGGAATTTTATTTAATATATATTTTGGCTTTGTAAGTGACTATGGTTTAGTTGAAATGAAAAAAATACCTACTTATCAGCATCTTTGCTCATTTAAACGTGACGTAACTGTGATATATTATCTTAACAAATGGGTGGGACATATCTGAATAATCAAAGCTTTAAGTAATGTTTCTCTTGTTTTCTAATGGCAACAACTTATGTATTGACAGGACGACATCAAACTAATAAAGGAAATGAATATGGATAGTTTCAGATTTTCCCTGTCCTGGTCAAGAATACTACCAAGTAAGTATACAGTTTAAGATCTTTCTTTTATAGATGGAACTTGCTTTTTTTTGTTTTAACCTTTTCTGATAAGAAATGCTTTCTATCTTTCCATTTTTTTTTAATTATCAGGTGGAAAATTAAGCGATGGGGTAAATAAAGAAGGTGTTCAATTCTACAAGAATCTTATAGATGAACTTATCAAGAATGGTCAGCATCGACCATATGCTTAATTAGTTAATTATAATGCCACCTATTAAATTTTACACGTCAACTCTTTGATTTAACATTTTCAAAGAGAATTCACATAATTATAGATAAATAAAATAAATAAACTCCTTGATCTAAAGTGAATTGTTAAATATTGTGTCTGAAATGTTTCTCATCACACTATTTTTAAACATACTTGCAGGTATCAAACCTTTTGTAACAATTTATCATTGGGATATTCCTCAAGCTCTTGATGACGAGTATGGTAGCTTTTTAAGTCCTCGAATCATGTAAGCAAAAATCTTAGATCATACATGATATGCATACCATGTATCAGTTTTTTAAAAATTGTTCTTTTGACATTTTTTTTATGTGGTTTCATGCAGAGATGATTTTAGAAACTTCGCCAGATTTTGTTTCCAAGAGTTTGGAGACAAGGTCAGTATGTGGACAACCTTCAACGAGCCATATGTTTATAGTGTTTCGGGTTATGACGCGGGCAATAAGGCAATTGGTCGATGTTCAAAATGGGTAAACAGTTTGTGTATTGCTGGTGATTCGGGCACAGAACCTTATTTAGTCTCTCACAACCTTCTTCTTGCTCACGCTGCTGCCGTCGAAGAGTTCAGGAAATGTGACAAGGTAAATAAGAATAACTATGTTATCCTAAAATATATATAATTACTTTCAATTTTCAAGATTTTTTAACACAACAAAAAAAAAAATGGATTGGTTCGTGTCATTTTATCTATTATAAAGGATTTGAAAGCAAAAAAGTAACATTTTGATTTATGATATTTTTAAAACAGATTTCACAAGATGCTAAGATAGGCATAGTGTTGTCCCCTTATTGGTTTGAGCCTTATGACATTGATTCCGAATCTGATAAAGAAGCAGTTGAACGAGCTCTTGTTTTCAATATTGGTTGGTAAGTTGTGATATATATGATCCATTTCGTGTTATTAAATCAATATCTAAAGTTAGAAAAAAAAATTATTATCTAATTTTCTTTATTTTACAATAATATCTAGGCATCTCAGCCCTTTAGTATTTGGAGACTACCCTGAAACGATTAAGACAACAGCTGGAAATAGATTGCCTTCTTTCACCAAAGAGCAATCTATGATGTTACAAAATTCATTTGATTTTATCGGAATAAATTACTACACGGCACGATTTGTCGCTCACGATCTTCACGTCGATCTTTCCCGACCTCGCTTCACGACTGACCAACACCTCCAATACAAATGTAAGTACCATGACCGAGTTATGTAACTTTTATTTGGCTGTCCTTAAAAAAAAAACTTTTCTTTTGTTTTCTAGCATTAAGAAAATACTAATGAACCTACACCTAATGACATTACATTTATCACTCTTTTTTAGTGACAAATCGTAGCGGCGACCACATCTCATCAGAATCGGTATGCACTTTTCGCACAAATTATTATTCCTACTTTCTTTAAAAATTATTAGTATATTAAACAATGCTTAACCATAAATAATTTTCTTCATTTTTCCTTCATTTTCAGGATGGGACAAAAATTCTCTGGTCATATCCGGAAGGCCTACGAAAGCTTCTTAACTATATCAAAAATAAATATAACAATCCAACTATTTACATAACTGAAAACGGTAAGAACGTTAGAAACATAATCTTGAACATGTCAATAATGTCTAACTTATCATCAATAGATGTTTTATCTATTCTCTTTATTTAATATATGTAACCACGTAAAAATGTATAGGTTTCGATGACTACGAAAATGGATCAGTGACACGTGAAGAGATAATAGAAGACACAAAGAGAATAGAGTACCACCAAAACCATCTTCAACAACTCCAGAAAGCGATCACGTAAGACTATTTCACTATATATGAAAAATAAAATTGATTAGTATATGATTGATTGATAAAATTCGAGGAAAATTGATTTATTTTATGTAAACGAATATGCAGTGAGGATGGGTGTAACGTGAAAGGCTATTTCACATGGTCATTGTTGGATAATTTTGAATGGGAACATGGATATGCAGTGAGATTTGGTTTGTACTACGTTGACTATAAAAATGGTCTATCACGACATGCTAAAAACTCAGCCAAGTGGTTCAAACATTTCCTTCAGAGATCTGGAAAACCAATGCCCTTGGATCTGTTTAAGAGTGTCAAGAATTGGTGGTCTGCAATACCGATGATTTAAACTCATATGGTGGGGGAAATTAAATAACTGATTCTTTATTTAATTTTGATAAAAATTACGGGATAAGATTAAGAATTTTTTAATATTTAGAAATACCATATACATTTGTGTATATTTGTGTATTGTTAAGTTTCCTTTTTTCTTAAGGTCTTTTGACCTAATTCTTGTAGTATCTATATACATGTAATTTTTTGGTCAAAATAATTTTGTACTTTATTTTTTGGTACTATCTATGTATAATTTTTCTTCTCATGAATAAAAAATCATGATTCCATTTTAAAAATTGAGCATTAACCCAGTGCACATTTTGGCTTGCAATTGTTGGGACTAGGTAACACATACATAGAAAAACAATTACAAAACACCCTACCCTTATATTATGGTTAAGTTTTCATCTTTATAATTTGAGGATTTTATATGCGTGATTGTCTTAGGGGAGGCATAAAAATTCTTGTGTAGTGTTTTTGTCATCTGAAATATATTTAAAGGGATGAAACATACTTCAGCTGGAAAGATAAATATTCCAGAAAACTAAACCAACAGAAAATGTTAGATAATAACTTTAAAGAGAGAGATAAGTTTGGAAAAAACTACAAAACTGCTAAAGCTAAGTTTTTACTTATTAAATCTTAAACATATTCATCGATTTTTCAACGAAAAAAATAATTGTTTTGATGTCTATGGAACCAAAAACCTCACCAAAAACTTTCAATCTTCACGTACTCGCTTGATGTTTGGTAGACTCTTAAAACTAAAACTTATGCTTACTTGCTCTGATTTGATAAGCGTCTTGACTCTTGAGGTTTAGAAACCATCTATTATTCAGCAATATTGTTATAGTTTATAATTTTTTTGAACAAAAATACTAACTTTGTAGATATGAAATATTTATTGTGATACATTAGTTACTTTTTAAACGCTTTTATTTTCTATTAACTACTGACAAATTTTAGTTGTTTCATAAAATTGTTAATAAACCATGAGAAACGTTACAAGCAACTATTAAACATGGAATGATCTTTGTTCACTTGGAAAGCAAGCGAGTGAGAGAAGACAATTTACTGATACAAATATTCTTATCTCATATGATCTTTTCCTTGTCCGGTAGAAGACAATTTCTTTGTTGCCTCTTTTTCTTTGTCCGGATAGTCCCACTGGCGATATTTTATTTTTTTTGGGTGATTTTTCTATTGTGGTCCCATCCCTGTATATAAGTTATGATTTTCATGCAAACAAAATTTTAAGAAAATAGTGTAGTCGTGCAACAGTTCGAGGGTCATTCACCTATTTGTATTTTAGTAAAGTGTGAAAATTATATAAATTCTTAGTTTTAGAATTTATATTTATATAAGCAAATCTATTTGTGTTTTAATCATATTTTTAATATGGAAGATGTAAGCTTTTGTTAAGCTTTATAAGTTAACTACTAAAAGCAAAACGAGTTAATTAATGCAAATAACACCATGATAATATAAAAATGTTTAAAATTTTACTTAGACCAAGTAAACGGTCAATAAACTAATTTGAAAAGGGACCAAGAAAATCTATGTATATTTGGTAGATTTGATATACCTAAGGTCAAGTAGAATTTGGGAGTGAATGGGTAAATTTTTTCAAAGGGAGAAAAAAGGAGAGATTTGGGAATTTTCAACATTAGAGCCCACAAGAAATAAGATTATTTTTAATCAAATGGTTTTTTCTCGAAGAAAAATATATTTAACCTAAGAAAAATGATTCAAAAAAAAAAATCAAATTTGGGGAATCAGAATGGTAAACAAAAAAAAGCATCTTCAATCAAAGAAACATTTATTGTACTATACTAGTTACTTTTCGGTCAAAAAAATATCTTCCTCTTTTTTTTTTTTTAGCAGCAAAGAAATATCTTAAAGAACCATATCCTTTGATCAAAAAAAAAAAAAAAAAAAAAGAACCATATCCTTATCTCATGTGAGTTTTTTTTGTTTTTTTTTTGTCAAAGAATCTCATGTGAGTTTCTTTGTCCGTGTGAGGCAATTTCCTTGTCAACACTCAGGAGTTTCATTTTTTCTGTGTATCTTCTATTGGATGAAGCATGTTTAATGATCATTCAAGCTCTGATTCAAGACACATGATGTAAAATTGTTTTTTTTTGGACAGATATAAAAAGTCTTCATTAAAAGAAATATTTTCAGTATTAAAAATTTAAAATGTGCCGTCAACCCAGCATAATAGAGATTGACTAATGACTATTCTACTGGACGACCTTGCATGGAAAGTGGGAGACTTGTGCCCACAATTATCTATATCCAAAATGATTACTTATTATTGACTGTCTATTGTACCTTTTTTGACGACCGTGTATACTGTATATGCATCAATATTAACGCTGCTAAGATACGATTTACATGGAACTCTTATGTATCGATTGGCATCAATATTTACCCATGGAAACGAGAAACATAATGACTTACAGTTAGCTTAATTTTGATTAAAGTCTTCAAGTCCTTCGAAATTTCTAAATCATTATGGCAAAAAAAAATGTAGAAATTTAAAATATGGTAGTTTGTAAAACAAATCTTAGCTAGTGACCAATCATAAATTCAAATAAAATAGTTTGGACAATTTTATCATATGATTTAAACACGCAATTTCATTTTAATTCCACTTTACTATTTAGCATATCAAATGATTAAAAAAATTAAAATTAAAATGGCGTCTTTAATTTAAACCTTTTTTTTTGTTTTTTAGCTATCTGTCATTTACTAACAGAAACTTACCAAATTCCCATTTAATCATAAGAAACTACAATTGACCCAATGACCATGTAATGCATAGATGGTCACAGGAAAATGAGTATAATAGACTTAAGACTGACGTCCTCTTTTACACATCATCTTTACCTGTTCTTTCTCTTTTTTTTTTTTGATTCTCCTATATGTTTAAAACGTTTATCCTTTATTTTATCCTGAACTCGATGTCAAATAAAATATTTTAGCTTTGATCTTTTTATATAAATTGAATTATCTCCACGATTCTACTAAATAATATATTTTTCTTTTTGCATATATTTTGGTTAATTTTGCAATATTTGGTTTAGCTTTTTGAATATATTTTCGTTTATTTTTTTAGAACGAACACACAAAAATTTTGAGTGAGAATACATCCTTCTATTACAAATTAAAACATCTGAATGATATCTATTTTAATCATTAACATAACATGTTAGTCTATTAAGAAACCATAGAATAAAACGATATCATTTTAAAGTTACCCACATAACATTTTATTTTAAACAACAATGAATAGATAATATTTTTTTGTTAGTGGTAATTAGAACATAACATTTCATCACACGTTTTATTATGTTGAATAGATGTGTTCTCATTTAAGATTGCAAATATAATGTGTTTTAATGAATGTTTTGGCCACTAGTGACTTTGAACTTAGTTAACTCTATTTATTATCTATTATTTTGATCTCTTAACAAGTGAACTATTTATATATATGATTCAGTTTCTGTTCTTATGTAATTATTTAATCTTCATTCTTTTAACTTTTTCAACTAGTAATAAACTTCAAGAATATTGTTTTGTTGACAAATCTCGTACACGTTTTCTAATACACGCGACCGAGACATTTTGAAACACACACCTTGGTAAGTCTTCTAAAATAAGCTTTTCCTCTTATTGATGTTGCGTAATAAAATATATCAAAATACTTGTTCTGTGTTTACGTAGTTGGCGCGATATGCTGCAATAGTGTTTTCTTAAAAAGCACCAACACAAAATGGAAATAACCGTTTGAATCATTCCACTTGAACTTCATTTAGTCGTTAAAAGGCAACCCAGTTCAGTCAAGAAATGATTATTTAATTGCTAACAAAAAAATACTATTTTAAAGATTCAATAGGACGCGTGTGCCCTAGCTACCTCTTTCTCTATATAAGAGAAAATGGATGCATTAACATTTCTCAAATTCCTCTAAACATCTTCAGTCTCTCTCAAATAAAAGCAAAACTAAGAATTTGTTATAACTAATTAACGTCAAGGAATATGGCAATTAAGCTCATTGCACTAGTAATCACACTATGTGTAGCATCATGGGATGTTGCACAGGGCAGATCTTTAAGATTTTCTACAACTCCTCTAAATCGTTATAGCTTCCCTCCTCATTTTGATTTTGGTGTTGCCTCTTCCGCTTATCAGGTTCGTTAGTTATACTTTATGTAATGTACGAATGATGCTGCTTGTAACAATAGGTTTCACAAGTGCAACTATATTTCGGACTGGTCTTAGGGTCATGTCTCAATAACCTTTTTTTTTGTGTTTGGTCTCAATAACCCTTTTTAATTCATTTTAAAACTAGCATTCTGTATATAGATTAAAAGAAAATATTCTTTTTCTTTTTTGAATCGTAAATTACATAGTTTAGAAATAGTTAAAACCGTATTGAGTTATATTTACGTAAGCGTATACGAAATGCAGTATGAAGGTGCAGTAGAAGAAGGAGGGAGGAGTCTAAGCATATGGGACAATTTCACACATGCATTTCCAGGTTCACTTTCTACTTCATCCATGTTGTTAAATTTTTCTATTAATTATTTTTGTTCAAAGGTTATATTCATATAAAGATCAATTAAAAATAGTAAGTAATGTTTTTGCAGAAAGGACGAACATGGACAATGGAGATGTTGCCGTTGATTTTTACCATCGTTATAAGGTTCGTGCATGCTTTTATAAATGGGAAAAAAGTGCATACTTTTCAGAAATATTATGTGTGGGGCATATGAATATCTGAATAATCAAGCTTTACCTTACTTTTTTTTTTCCTGAATGCAATGACTTATATTAATGTAAATGGACTAAATGAGCAGGAAGACATCAAACTAATAAAGGAAATGAATATGGATAGTTTCAGATTTTCCCTGTCCTGGTCAAGAATATTACCAAGTAAGTATAATTTCTATTTATAACAACCTTTTAGAATGAACTTTTCTTAGATCTCCTACTTTCTTAGGATGGACTAATTATTCTATAAGAATTTTTAATTTACATTTTCGAGTTTTTAATTTACAGGTGGAAAACTAAGTGATGGGGTCAATAAAGAAGGTGTTCAATTCTACAAGAATCTTATTGATGAACTTATCGAGAACGGTCAGAATCATATGCATAATCAATTTACACATCAACTCTTAATTTTGTGTAGTTTGCAATGTTACTCATCACACTATATATTTAAACATACATGCAGGTATCAAACCTTTTGTAACAATTTATCACTGGGATATCCCTCAAGCTCTTGATGATGAGTATGGTAGCTTTTTAAGTCCTCGAATCATGTAAGTAAAAATCGTTATCCATACATGCTATGCATACCATGTATGAGTTTTAAAAATTGTTCTTCTGACATTTTTGTTGTTTTTTCATATATACAGAGATGATTTTCGAAACTATGCCAGATTTTGTTTCCAAGAGTTTGGGGACAAGGTCAGTATGTGGACAACTTTCAACGAGCCATATGTTTATAGCGTTTCGGGTTATGATGCGGGTAATAAGGCAATGGGTCGATGTTCTAAATGGGTAAACAGTTTATGTATCGCCGGTGACTCGGGCACGGAGCCTTATTTAGTCTCCCACCACCTTCTTCTCGCTCACGCTGCTGCTGTTGAAGAGTTCAGGAAATGTGACAAGGTATTAAAACGTAACTATGTCTTTCTAAAATATAGTAGTTTAAAAATAATATGAATATCCAATTCAAAAAAGAGTTGATTGGTTTGTTTTATTTAATCTAAGAAAAGGAATTGAATAAATGCAAAGGAACTGGTGTTTAAATTGATTGTATTTGTAAAACAGATTTCGCAAGATTCCAAGATAGGCATAGTGTTGTCTCCTTATTGGTTCGAGCCATATGACAGTGCTTCTAATGCTGATAAAGAAGCAGTTGAAAGGGCTCTTGCTTTCAATATTGGTTGGTAAGTTGTCATTTATTTTAGTTCATTATGTGTTGTTAATTCATTATCTAAAGTCAATAAAAATATGGTTATCTAATCTTGTTTATCTAATATTTTTGTCTAGGCATCTCAGCCCTCTAGTTTTCGGAGACTATCCAGAGACGATAAAGATAAGCGCTGGAAATAGACTGCCATCTTTTACCAAAGAGCAATCTATGATGGTTAAAAATTCGTTTGATTTTATCGGTGTAAATTACTACACTGCACGGTTTGTTGCTCACGATCTTAACGTCGATATTTCACGGCCTCGCTTCATGACCGACCAACACCTCCAATACAAATGTAAATTAAAGTACCTATATCATATTTATGCAACTTTATTTGGCTTTCGAATTTTCTTATCAAGAAAATACTTATGGATTAACAACTAATGAGATTCCCTTTATCACTTTTTTTAGTGACAAATCGTACCGGCGACACCATCTCATTGGAATCGGTACGAACTTTATTTATATTCTCCAACTTTATTTTGTGTTTTTGTAAGTTTAAAAATACGTAATCATAACCATTCTTTTTCTATTTTTCCCTTAAATTTCAGGATGGTACCAAAATTCTCTGGTCATATCCGGAAGGGTTACGAAAGATTCTTAATTATATCAAAAATAAGTACAACAATCCAACTATCTACATAACTGAAAACGGTAAGGACGTTAGAAACATAGTCTTGAACTATTCGATAATTCTTACTAATCATCATTAATTCTATATCTATTTTTTGTTTAATATTAGTAACCACCTGATAATTTATAGGTTTCGATGACTACGAAAATGGAACGGTGACACGTGAAGAGATACTAGAAGACACAAAGAGAATAGAGTACCACCAAAAACATCTTCAAGAACTCCAGAAAGCGATCACGTAAGAGAATTCACCATATATCAATAAAAACCGATTACTATATAAAATTAATCAGTAAAATCAATTAATCAATAGTATGGATACAAATATGCAGTGAGGATGGGTGTGACGTGAAAGGCTACTTCACATGGTCGTTATTGGATAATTTTGAATGGGAACATGGATATGCAGTGAGATTTGGTTTGTACTACGTTGACTATAAAAATGGTCTTCAACGACATGCTAAACATTCAGCTATGTGGTTCAAACATTTTCTTGAGAGATCCGGAAAGCCAATGCCGATGGATCTGTTTAAGAGTGTCAAGAGATGGTGGTCTACATTACAGATGATTTAAGCTCGCTCGGAGGAAGATAAAATTCAATTATTAAAAGTAACTTATTCTTTATATAGTTATTGGTAACTTATGGGATAAATGTTTGTTGATATTGAGATATATTTGTATATTGTTAAGTTTTCTAATTTCTTCCTAAAGGTTTTTGTGACATCATTCTTGTATCTATAGTTTGGTCTTTTCATGTATAAAAATCATCATTTTAGCATATGAAAGCCCATAAGATATATTTTATTGCATGTTATGAGAGCCATGAGTAAATCTTCTTACCATAAGGGAAAATATTGTCAACATGGTAAGGGAAATGTTAAACGGTTTTATGTATATTAGTAATATAATAAATGGATACATGTGCAGTCAACAGAGGCCTTACAAGAATTTAATATAGAAGAAAAGTGGAATACGAACAAAAGCAAGAAACTAAGTTGAAAACAGAACACTAGTTGATAGAGTATTATAATGAACATGCTAGTTCTTCTGTTGTCGGACGAGAATCTAAGGTTTCAGTCTTCAGACATACATATATTTTAAGAATAATTTTAGGTTTATAAAAATGTTTGATCATTAGTTGGCACCAATTTTAAAAATACAGTCAAAATCGACCAACATATTGCTTAGTTTTTCAAGAGTGTTCTGCAAAACCGTGTACGTTTTTTTTTTTGTTTTTTTTGTTGTGGACTGTTTAAAATAGGGAAATAAAACAATTTAGGTAGTAAATTTTTTCGTGAATTGCTATTTCACATGGTCGTCGTTGAATGATTTTGAATGGAACATGGATATATATACTATGAAATTTGGACTGTAATACGTTGACTAGTCAGATTGTCTAAGAAGACATGCTAAAAACTCAGCCAAATGATTCAAAATTTCAAACATTTTCTTCAAAGATCCAGAAGCCAATGCCGTTGGATTTGTTTAAGAGTGTCAATAATTGGTGGTCTATGTTATAGATGATTTAAGCTTGTTTTGTGGGAAAATTAGATTCAGTTAAATAGACGAAAGACAGAAAACTTATCTGAATTGTTTGAATTTGACTAATATGTATCTCATTTCATTTTGTTATCCCAAATGCCAAGACATCTATTTCTTCAGCTATTCATTTTCATGATTTGTTTCTAGGTTTAATATTGCAAACAGAGATTGCATTCAATATATAAATCTAATATCAAGAAGAAGAGAAAAAAAAAACTAGTATTGCTAATTCTCCTCCGCTAATTACATAAGACTTCAAAGTTTGTTCAGTGTAATCATCAGAATTGGAGCTTGTTTGATTGTTTGCAATTTGCAACTTTCCTCTAATTTAGTCGTGGAAAGCTCTTTGTATATATAAATCTCATTAGTAGACTTTCACGAAATCCACCCATCATACATGGATAGGCTCAGTTTGGACTATGATATTTTGTTGGGCCTTAAAGAGTAATCTAACCTTAACCGGGTTGTTTTGAAACTAGTTGGTTATATAATCTCGTCATCGAAGAAATACGAAACATTTTCTAAAGTTAAAAGTTTTGAAGCATATAGAAAAATAAAAGGTAAGAAATTATTTAACACACAAACAAATATGCCCATGATAGTTATTATCAAGACATATGATCATGATTCCTACTATTATCATACGTCTAGAACAAAATGTTGGTAGGAATGTAGAATCGAACATCAATGCTGTTATTGACTTGTATATATATGCCTACTAGACAAACACAAAGGCCAAAGATATATGTATCTTAGTTGTTTAGAAAATTCTCGAGGCAATGTTCTTGGTCCAGATTCCTACTCCAAAACTTCTTGTAATACTCTGCATAAGTGAAATCTTTGTAGACTGGTTTCGTTTCATCGTCCTCAGCTTCCCACAAGGGCTTGGCCGGGCTCATGACAGCACAGTCAGCTGGGCACAGAAACGATGCGACCGATAGTCTCGGATTTTCTGTGTTTGTTACAGCGCGATGCCAAACACTTTTGTATACTCCATTACTTAATGCCTGAAAATACACACAGTTAATTAAGATCTTAATTCTAGACAAACATTCGATCTTGATGATTGGCTATTATTCTCGGAAAATTCTCTAACCCTTTATTAACTAAACAAATCTATAATATGTTCATAACTGTAGTAATGTTTAAATGATGATATTTCTTACAACACTTTATGTCTTATAAGAAAAAGAAAAAAATCATATTTTTAATCAATGTTAAAACTTTTAACTTCTAACAGTACCCGAACTTTTTAAAATAAATAAACGTCCAGAATACATTTTTAAAAATAAATATTTTAAAAATATTTTACACTCTTCCTGCCTAAGATTTTTAGATGTACTTTTTGAAATCCTATAACTAATTCTCTGTAATTGTTTTAAAGATCTCAATTTATTGGGGTAGTTGAGTAGAGAGAAACTATTACGTAAAGACTAGAATTCTTTTCTTTTTAAGTCCGAAGTTCATGGGCCGGATCACATTTATTTAAATGGTTTGAAACTAGGCAGGTTGATACAACATAAACCATCTATTTCTAAAGTTGAAGTCGAAACCAACCCACCACTCTTTTAGTAATGGTTGGTATTTTTTTGGTTTAAACTAGAAATTTTAATATCACAAGTCAAATGGAGGAATTAAAGGTAATCAAGGTACCTGTAACTGGTCACCTATGTTGATGACAAAAGCATCAGGATGTGGATTAACGGCGAACCACTGACCGTCGATCAAGATCTGGAGACCGCAAACAGTAGTGTCTTGAAGAAGAATGGTTAGGGCGTTTGGGTCGGTATGAGCAGGTAAACCGTAAGTGAGCTCAGGTTCAGGACATGGAGGATAATAGTTGACTGCCATGTGTTGACCTTGTTCACCAAGCACTTTCTTCATGTAATCTTTTTCTAAACCTAAGCTCTCTGATATTAATTCCTCTATTTTAAATCCCACTTCTCTTACTTCTCTACTGTATTTACTTACTATTTCCCTGCAACAACAACATGACAAAGACTTATTAGCTACTCAAATTGTTTAGATTGTCAATAACTAATATAGTTTTTTTTTCTTTTTTTTTGCTAAGAATGTAAATATTTCATTAAAAATGAAAAGTTATTTTCTAAGAGCTTATGATTATTGTAATTTTTATGATATTTAGACGTCATTCTAATAGTGTATATCATATAATTAAGATTTAATAATGTAACACATATATCTCGAGAAATCTGCATTATTATACTTAGCTATGTTAGTTTTAAAGGAATAGTGGAGCACGTAACTCACGTTGTCACTTGTCAGCTTCGAACTTACCCGAAGAATTTGTGGCGAATATATTACAAATTATAAAATAAGATAAGAGCATCGATCTGTAAAATTGAAGACCGAGTCAATGAAAATGAATTTTTTTACAATTTTTAAAAATGTAATTAAGAGATTGGCATGATATCACGACGCTGACGCCAACGCGGTGTACAGTGACGTCTCTTCCCCATAACCACACATATATCATATACTATTTTATAAAGTTATGATTTAACCATTTTACTTATAAATCATATTTTTGACGCGTTGTGATATTTTAACCATGTCTAAGTTCTTCAAATATTAAGGAATTAATCGGCTCAACACTACAAAATAATGGTATACGAATTTTTTTTGCGTTATGCAACAATAAAACGACAAAAATTAAATAACTTGAAGAGACAAAAATCATATATAATAATAGTTGTCACATCATTATTATTGTCCTAATTTATGGTAATTGTCCTCTACCTAACTAACCTTTCGATAAGCACGATGTCGCCGGGTTTTGGCCGGTGTTGACTCTTAATTCTGTAACAGTTCAGTTGGAGATCTGTCGGAATGACACAGTTTAAAGAGTTTGGAAGTTTTCATGATACTTTTTTCATCGTGTGGTTCTGTTTTAATCTCTGCATGTCTTTTTTCACCAACACATCTTTATCGAATCTTTTACTGTTCATGATTAATTCTGTTTATATATTTTATCTTCACTTATTTACTAATAGATGATACATGTACTATATAACAAAAACACGTTGCTGGTTTATAATCAGTTTGTTGTCTACCGAACAAGTCGGTTGTAGTAGTTCACACGGTTTTATAAAAGATCAAAAAAATATGGTGCACACTTCTTTATCCCAATAACACCTTTATAAAAAATATATGTCCAAGTCCAATAGCCACAAGTACATGTATACTAATTGATGTATGCATGTAAAGATTTTATAAATCTTAGCAACCATGTGATCACATGGCGAGCCAAATCAGAAAATATAAACCAAATGGGACCACAAGTTAACTTATCTTTACCACAATCTGTGTTATTTTCTTTGTAAGTCGGTTTCAAAAAAGAACAAAAACAGTTGACTCAAATGAAGGTCGAATTTTCCTTCAAACAAATCGAATCGAACATATTCATATGAATATTCCAATATTCTAGTTATTAAAAAAACAGAACACAATAAATAGTTATAGTGATATGGTATATTGTATCGAAATTAAAAGTTTCATAGATATGTTGTTGATAAAAGACAGAAATAGAAAATATGCTGGTGCGAAGATCATATGCTCGTATGTTTTATAATGTTGACAATAGATGCTTATACATCTGAAGAGAAAAGGCAATTCTTGCTCCAGTTTTGTTTTGTTTTGTTTTGCTTTGTTGTGAATTTTATAATGTTGTGAATGTTTGCTCTAGTTTTTATAATGAAGCATCGTAGGAAACACTCCACTCTTGTACATATTTTTTTCAGTTCTGATCAATCAATTAAACATTTCAACAAAAACTTTATAGGAATCATGACAAACAGAAAATGTTAAGAAGACATACCTCACCCTTATATATTTTTGATAGGTAGCCTAGATGCTTTAAAAGCATTTGGTATTATTAATAATTTAGGGTATAATATGATTATATATATACATGGGTTTACAATAGAATCTAAATCTATTCCGGTAAAGATAGTCTACAAATAGCTAATAATATCCTATTTTTGGCAATTCTGACACATCAAAAATCAACAATTATATTAAAGACGTGAGATATGCCATAAACCTGATAGATCGTTTTACCTATTTAAGCACATGCAAGTATATGTTTTTATTCACTATGGAACGTTATAAAATCAATAGAATAGTTACTAGAAAGTATTAGAGAAAGAAAATGTAAAGTAAAATTAGAATTTATCAAAAGAAAATTAGAGGTAAGTTTAAGTGCTTACTTGAAAGAAGGAGGGTTTGACGGCCACTCATTGACATACTTGTGGATAGGATAACAATGGAGTCTTAGATAGTCTCTCCAATTGTTGACTTCTTCTTTCTTCACATTGAAGCTCGTCGATAATCTTGTTGTCTTCGTTGGATCGTCTGAATATAGCTTCATTTTTTCTTCCATAGACATGCTAAAGAACTCACGCGCAACACTCACCATCTCATCTATTATTTGTTTGTTAACTCCGTGATTTATGACCTCGAATGATTAACCACGAAAATAAAAAAAATTAACCACTTTGTATATAAGTTCCGAATGATAATAGTCAGCATAGAACTAGTCAACCATCATAAAGTTGTTGTTTTTTTTGTAGAATTTTATATATAATCTATTTGATTAGAGAAGGTTCATGCTAATTATGTACCACTTTTTAACCAAATACAACAAAAGAAAACACACATATCTTTTTAATAGAAGCAAAAAGCTCATGCGTGATCTAAACGTATATATAATTATAATTAGGTACCTGAAAAAATCCGAATCGGGCACAAGCTTGGTGGATTTGTTGGATGAGAAAAGATCGATCAGTGGAAGAGAGATCGATGAGAGGGAAATCTTCGAGTTGAGAGACTTCAGAGAGACGTGGACGGTCGGAGATTGGCCGGACATAGTTTTCCGGCAAAGTAGTATGACGGAAACCGGTGGATATCAGCTTTGCCGCCATTTGATGTCAGAAAATTGAAGAAGAATCAAAAAGGGTATAAGAGATAAAGGAAGGAAGGCTCGACTTTGAGTATATTATGTATGCGATGTGCATCGATGATATATATAAAACAATGCAGTGTTACTCGGTCCTACTCTCAATTGATTATGTTTTCAAGTGAATTGTTTTTGTTATATAAGTATGCATATTATTCGAATGATTTTTAATTCTTAATCCACCGAATATAGTGGATTTTCGAAAGGACAGCTGTGGGTTTTATAAGATTTATGATTAAAAAATTAAATGTTTGGATATTTTTAAGTGTTTTTTTTAAATACTAGGAGGTTCTTGGTTAATTTGGTTAATGTTTGTAATCTCTTTAACCAACTATTTTTAAGTTTCACCTAAAATCTTTATCAATTAAGCTAATAATACTTAGTTTAAATTGTTTTTATATACTATTTATCTCAATTTTTTTTTCCTTCTTAATTCCATAACAAAACCTAGATTATTTTTTGGGCAAATACATAACCTAGATTAGCTTCCGTGAATCCACAAAACTTTATAATTTTTCTTATTAAGGTATGTAAGAATGGACAAGCTATGAATGACAATTTTTTTCTTAAAACATCTGAAAAACAAATAGTTTTTAATCTAAATTCATAAGAAAAATCTACACACATTACTTCAAACAGAAACAATTAACCCACCAAAAGTAATTTTTCCGATTTTCTTATAAGCTAACTTTAAGATACTCTAACCATCTTATTTATTAAAAAAGAATTACCTTAAGCATCTACCAAAGTTAATATATATTATATTTTAAAAAGTCAGAATAGAATTAATAAATTACGAAATTAATTAACTGCTCAAGATTCAGATTCAGCTAGTTTACAATAAAACGAAAATCAAAATACTCAAGCTCTACATTTTCATTATTTTTACCATAACAAAATTCAGACAAAAAAACATTGATATAATGTCATCATTCTAGCGTCACAGCAGTGACGTCATGAATGATTGTTGTCCAAGGCTTACGACTGTGTCAGCTCAGCATCATATCAGTAATAAGTACTTCGAATGAGATTGGTTTTTTTTATTGTTCGTCGACTTCGGAAGAGAAAAAAATGAGATTAATAACTGCATTGATAAACATTACGATGACAGTAAATAAAATAATTATTTTTGACAACAAGGGCTTGATTAACTATCTTTCCTCTTTCTTTGACCTTTTCAAATTGTGTTTACGAATAAACATTATCATAAGTGACATACTAACGTACAATATTTCGATGTTGACTTTTAAACATACAATATAAAATATAAGCGATTGTGAGGAGTGACAGAGAATACAAAACGAACCGAACCAAACCGATCTAGCTAAATCTATTTTAAATTGTTGTTGATAGCTATTCTCCAGTTAACCGAATCCGCACCATAAAATTCAAATCTCGGTTTGGTTTGGAAAAGCCCATTCGGTTCTTGATCGTAGTCCTAAATAAAGACAATCATTTATTTGATTATTTCGATTGTAAACATAAACTAATATCTTCTTATTTATAATTATTATAATTTTGGTTTTTTTTTTTAGTTTTGGGTATTTCAGTTACTATAAGTTTAAATTTCATTAATATTTGTGGTTATATAACTATATTTTTGTTTAGATTTAGTTAAAACAAATATTCAAGAAAGTGGATTAGAAGATCGTTTAATTAGGCGCTAGCATTCTCGTACTGCTTAAATGTTACTAAAATCAGTTTTATTTTACATAGAGTTAAATTGGTAGATTATGTAACAATTAGGTAGTTATAAGTTATTTAGATAGATTTAAATGTATCTCGGTTTTTATTAAAAAAAATTATCTAGATTGCGTCTTAAAACAGCATTCATATTTTACCTTATTTTAGAACGTAAACTTCTAAACTTATTTTTGAAAAACTGAATTTTTTATGTTAAAATAATTTATTCATGTTATTTTTATTATATTATGTTAAACAAAGATATGTAACTTATTTTTTGAATTATAAAAATTGTTTGAAAATCGTTTAGAGTTTGATTAAATATTTAATGAACTAGACAGAAATTTGTCGTGATTGTTATCTTAGTACTTTTATTAAACAATGAACATCATTTTCATTTTTATTTTCATTTGGCAGAACAATGAATACAAGTATACAACCTGTTAAATAAGACAAGTACCCATCAAAGAATGATTTTCTTGAAACTAAAAAATCGAAATTTAAATTCGAATAATGTGAGTTGTATAATTAGAAAATCTTCCATGCAAAGTGTGTATTTTGGTACAAATTGTGAGGTTGGGATAAGCAGAACACGTGTGGTTGAGATAAGACATTGTGGTATTTTTTGGGGCGACGAAGAGATAAAGCAGGACACGTGTCCAAACGAAAACCACTGTCCGTATTCTATCCAAAATACGGGGCACGATCGTATGTGGAAGTGGTGCCATCATGGTTTGGGACTTCAGACTCAGACAGAGTCAATCTTGATAAGTACGTACACTCATGTGACTCTTGTGCCGTGTCTCACACTTCTAATTAATATCTTGTTTGATTTTTTTCCTTTTTTAAATCAAAATTTTAACTATCAAACTAGTTAGAATTTTTTTTCGGACACTACTTGAATTAGATTTGTTTTTTCGGACAATACTTGCATTTACCTCTAAGAATAAACTCTTACTTTTAATTTAAACTAGTTATTATATCATATTATATAATAAACTAAAATAACAAATCTGTATACTTTTAATTAAACAAGATTAATTATATTTAAAATTTAGATTTTACAATTAAACAAAATTATAAGTCAGTTTAGATTTATAAATATAAATTAGAGTTTAAATTTACAATAAAACGAAATTATTTTTAGGTTTGGGTTTATAAATAAGTCACTAGAGTTTAGATTTAAAATTAAACAAAATTATATATCGGTTTGAGTTTAAAAAAGTGTTTAGGGTTATAGATTTAAAGAAAGTAGATGTTAGTTTGGATTTATAGAAAAATGTTTAGGATTTATATTTGACATTTAAACAAATTATATGTTAATTTGGATTTATTAAAATTAGGTTTAGATTTTACAATTAAATAAAATTATATCTTGGTTTAAGTTTATGAAAGAATGATTAGGATTTAGAATTTATAATTAAATATATATGTCGGCTTGGGTTTGTAGAGATTTTGTTTCTATAATTTGTTTTATTTTATTTTTATTTTAGTTTTGATTTATTTTAAATATAGTATGATATGTCATATTGTTTATTATTATTATTTAATTAAAAAGGGGTAAATAAAAGAGGTTCACCTCTAGGAGTGAACCCAATATATAAATTTTTTTCTGTCCAAATGTCAGTCTATTATATCCAAAAGATTTTAAATATTTGTTTATCAATATTACAAATTATCACATGATCTTTTTCATGTTTTGTTTTTATTCATACATATCCAAGAGACTTTAAATATTTGTTTATCAATATTACAAATTATCACATAATATATTCGTGTTTTGCTTTTATTCATATGATTCCAAAAATCACTTATTAAAAGCTATTCATTTTAAAATTGTTCCAACCTAAAAATCTTTATTTTTAAAGTCTTTTCAGAATATTAGACCAAAAATATAAATACATTTTAATAATATATATGACCAAATTAATTATTTAAAACTCTTCCAGATGCATCATTATATTTTAAAAATCGAGATGTTACATATGTGTTAAACTTTCTTTTTTGTCTTCTTATGTGATATCAAATTTTATGATCTTATCGATTTTAATCAGGTATATCTTGGTATAGCCTTAGATTTCATAATCGCATATAAAAATCATAAATTATGTAGAAACTAGTTATAATCAAATAATATTTATTTCATATGGTATACCAAAATTAAGTATTCAATTGCTACGTGGATATTAATAATTTGAATTCGGTAACATACTCTTTTTCTTTTTGTTAAACCAAAGAATCTCAAACAAAAGTTTTTGATCATAGTTACTAAATCATTTTTGGTGAATAACCGAGAGAATGTCTCCCGACTTCTATTAAAAAACAAAAATAACAATTACACAATCACTCGTCTTGAACAAACAGGTCTAGAAACATCATCCCGTAAGATTTCATCCGCACACCGGAGAACATAAACAAGAGCATAAAAGCTTAAAGACAAGCATAGTTTGTTAACATGTCCGTAAAATGATTAGCCTCTCTATATGTGAAACACGGTCAATCTAGTTTTTCGATAAAAAACTATAGCGCAAACGTACTGGAAATGATAGCAGATGAGAGTCCCATAACCTTGTCTTCAAAATCTCAACCACCATTTACCACAAATATGGGGATGAAAACAGGCAAACGGTCTCATACGTTGTAAATAAGCATTCTTAATGTCAAGTTGGTAGATAGGCCATAAAATAAGCATCCTTATGTTTAGCGCATAGCCTCCACACCATTCACCCTCCTCATTACGTATCAGACCACCACCAGCCGCGAGTCTCGAATTGCCATAAAATACCCCATCAGTATTTAATTTAAACCAGCCCATAGACGAGATAAGCCATTTTATCAGCTTCTCAACCCGACCAGCCCTTTGTGTTGCCTTTCCGCTACTAGCTCTCGCCTCCAATACCTCCTTAGCTAACTCTCTTATGAACCGCACCCTATTCTTCCATACTTTATTCTCCCCAAAAACTAGCTAATTGAATTACCAACATTTGATCAAGATAATATACTAGGTAGCTAATTAATGAGCTCATTTTTTTTTGTCGTCAATGGGCTAATTTATTAATTACAGTATGAACTATTGACTATTATTCTAAATAAGTGAATATCACGAGTATGTACGAATTATTGGATGTATCTATTTGTATTGATTGATGTAATATCAAATAGTATGAATTTGGAGTAAACGTGGGTTTGGGGTTGAAGCAGGTAGGGCATGTCAAAGTAGGGCGTCTTTCGTTATGTCCCTTTCCTCTAAATTTGAACCTCTGTCATTGTACAGAAAAATCGTAATAACCCATAAATGTGTTTTAAAAAACATTATTTCGAGTTTTCTACACATATTCTAGTCATGTTTAATTTGAATCTTTTCTTATTTAAGTAAGCTTTAGACATTTTTAACCTAAGTTTTCTTCTCCCTTCATAAATTTTGAGATCTATATAATGTTCTTACATTTTGGATCAAGATCTTCATATTCTCATTCCAATTAGTAAAAGATTTTTTCACCTTTTAATCTCTTATCTTTTATTTATATTCTTTAGTTATGTTTATGCTTTTCATCATATTTAGTGGTTAGTTTTTATTATTTATTTATTGATTCATGACTTATGCTAGATTATGATAAGAATTTATGTTACCACTTGATAAATCCTCCATTTGACATGTGTTTAATGCTAGATTTATATTGTCTCCAAATTTACAACTTCGATGTCTTATGATAAATGCCAACAACCAAATTTCAGATAAAGATTAGCAGACTAACTAAGCTTATTATTCACTTGCAAGGTGGAGTGATGTTGAAAGAACCCTCACAGACACGTCATTGGGAAGACTAAATCTCTTTTTAGCACGTTACACCTTTGAGATCGCGTTTATTCCATATGGAGAGAGAGCAACAATACGAGACATGGAGAGGCACCATTACCGCCGGCGCAACTGCTTCCAAATATTGACAAACAAATTTGAATCTGGATCTTCTCTATTCGTGAACAAGGAGATAGAAGCTACGATGAATGCATGGAAGCTTGGTTTGCTTTAATATAAACACTAAAGGGGAGTAGAACTTTCTTGAAAAATTGTATGCAAATTATTTACCGAATGTTAAAAGCTTTTTTCGAATAAATTTTACATTTTCTTAATAATAATAATAAAAAAGGATTGTTGATTATCTTAATCACAAACAATTTATTTTAGCTGAATTAGACAATTGTTAGTAAAATGATTAGAGTGTCACATATTAATGTTGTTAGTGTTTCATGTCATCCTAGTGATCCAATAATTAGGCCATTCTATAGCTCTTAACGTTAAAATAAAAGGCCCATTATCTGAATATACAGAAGCCCATTATCAATAGATACATTAAAAGATACTGATTAATCCAGAGGGTTTATATCTACGCCGTCTCCATTGATTATTTCTCCGTCTCTTGAAAAATCCGACTGACACTGACCTCAAAACTCTCCTCTCACTTTCGTCGTGAAGAAGCCAAATCTCGAATCGAATCAGCACCACACATTTCCATGGATAATTCAGCTCCAGATTCGTTATCCAGATCGGAAACCGCCGTCACATACGACTCACCATATCCACTCTACGCCATGGCTTTCTCTTCTCTCCGCTCATCCTCCGGTCACAGAATCGCCGTCGGAAGCTTCCTCGAAGATTACAACAACCGCATCGACATTCTCTCTTTCGATTCCGATTCAATGACCGTTAAGCCTCTCCCGAATCTCTCCTTCGAGCATCCTTATCCTCCAACAAAGCTAATGTTCAGTCCTCCTTCTCTCCGTCGTCCTTCCTCCGGAGATCTCCTCGCTTCCTCCGGCGATTTCCTCCGTCTTTGGGAAATTAACGAAGATTCATCAACCGTCGAGCCAATCTCGGTTCTCAACAACAGCAAAACGAGCGAGTTTTGTGCGCCGTTGACTTCCTTCGATTGGAACGATGTAGAGCCGAAACGTCTCGGAACTTGTAGTATTGATACGACGTGTACGATTTGGGATATTGAGAAGTCTGTTGTTGAGACTCAGCTTATAGCTCATGATAAAGAGGTTCATGACATTGCTTGGGGAGAAGCTAGGGTTTTCGCATCAGTCTCTGCTGATGGATCCGTTAGGATCTTTGATTTACGTGATAAGGAACATTCTACAATCATTTACGAGAGTCCTCAGCCTGATACGCCTTTGTTAAGACTTGCTTGGAACAAACAAGATCTTAGATATATGGCTACGATTTTGATGGATTCTAATAAGGTTGTGATTCTCGATATTCGTTCGCCGACTATGCCTGTTGCTGAGCTTGAAAGACATCAGGCTAGTGTGAATGCTATAGCTTGGGCGCCTCAGAGCTGTAAACATATTTGTTCTGGTGGTGATGATACACAGGCTCTTATTTGGGAGCTTCCTACTGTTGCTGGACCCAATGGGATTGATCCGATGTCGGTTTATTCGGCTGGTTCGGAGATTAATCAGTTGCAGTGGTCTTCTTCGCAGCCTGATTGGATTGGTATTGCTTTTGCTAACAAAATGCAGCTCCTTAGAGTTTGAGGTGAGAGTTTCTGTTTCGCTACATAATTCTCATTTGCTAGGCCTAGATTCTAATGAGGAAGCATTGATTATTGGTTTAGATTGTGTTGCATTACAGATAGTCTTCTAGGTTTGGTAACTAAACGTTTTTTCGATTCTTGATAACAAAGCCACTAGAGATTTGACACTAACTCGTTTTAGATTTACCTGAATCAATATCTCTGTTAAAATCAATTACTTTGTTATGCATACATAAATCACAGTTTAGTAGTCATATATATTGGCTCTTATTAGCGACAGGTCTCACACTTGCTGTAATGGCTGATAGTGTAGTAGTCATATGTTGGCTTTCATCTAAGTTGATGTATCATATGATGAATAGTTGTACACTCGTCAGGTTCTAATTTTTACCCATAATTCTTCAGTCTATTTTTTTTTGAGACAATCTATTCTTAATTTAACGAAGCCACTAGCTACGTATACAAATATTGTTAATTTAACGAAGTATCTGAGAATTGTTTACTGCTGACTGTGCTGTATGCCCTCAGAAACATATAGAAGTGGAATTGGAAACTTCATGCTGGTTTGAACATCTTTGTATGTGTGCTTCAGGTTTTTGTAACTCATTTAGACAACAGCATTGCATATATACACGCACATATGCAACCTAGAAAATCAAATAACCTTTCCTTATAATTACTATACATTTCACTTGATGTCAGGTGCAGATGTGAAGTGATCAATAAGGATTTTAGCATAGACCCGTATAATCGTCATGTGCGTAAGTAGGTTTGGTTTGCGCTCCCTCTCGCTTTTAGGTCCGCAATGACTCTGTATCTATCTGATTGTAACTAAAACTGAATTCATTTGATGAACCAAATGATACTATTATCTTATGTTGTGTATAAAACCCAACCAGGATATATTGCGGTTTCTGGTGTTTAGATTTGGTAATTGGAGCTTAGTACAATGCAACCCTGTCTTGCTTTATTGGACGTCTCTAAGATAAATCAGCTTGCAATGAATTCCAATGGAGTTTGTCAGTTTGAATTAACTTCTTTGCATAATTAACACAAAGATTTGCAGTATAAATTCCATTGGAAGACTTATTTGTTTATTTGACACAGATTTAAATTGAATTTCAATGGAGTTTCAGTCGACTATGTGACACAAAGATTTGAAATGAACTCCAATGGGAATTTGGTGAGTAAATTATTATAAACAATCCAATGTTTGACACAAATATTTTAGAATCTTCACATCTGAAGTCTTATAAATCGTAGCAAAATTTTCAATCTTGAAAATTATAAAAAATGAGAATTAATTTAAATCACTGATCCGATAATCTCCTCTAGAAATATAAGAATCTATAAACCATTAATAGTAGAATTCCAAAATGTTATAAATCTATATACTATAAATGAAAATTTTACTTTTTAACTTTTGTCTCCATAATATCATACCATACTTAAAATTTTATTTATTTTATTCTAATAATCACAATGTGTTTCTTTGTATATAAATAGAGTTTTTCTAATGGTTTGAGAAGTGATTTGGAAAACATGGATACTCATATTTTTTTCAATTTATAAGATGATCAAAATAGAAAATTTAGCTTATGAAATCTTTTAGATTTAGGAACAAATGTATACTCTAAAATGTAACTATTTGACATGTGTCAAAATGTTTTTAAATTTGTTGTGATCTTGTTACAATTAAGATCAAGCTACTTGTCAGATTTTATGTGATGGGTTAAATTTTACAAAATTCTAGCCCAAATATAAAATACCTACGTCCTCAAAACTTAAAATGCAAGCGATAATAATACAACTTAGAGTACAAAGAGGTTAAAGGTAGATAGAATGTCGACCAGTGAGCTCGCCTGCACTTATGCTGCTCTCATCCTCCACGATGATGGAATCGAGATCACCGTTAGTTTTCTTCTCTTCTCTCTTTCTTCAAATTTGTTTTCTAGCTATTGAGACACTGTTTAGCCTATGTTTTAGTCTCTAGAATCGTCATCTCTCTTTTCTTGCCTTGTGGTTTCAAACTGATCTCACTTAAGTGTTGTAATAATGTAAAATTATTAGGCTGAGAACATATCAAAACTGGTGAAAACAGCCAACGTGAATGTCGAGTCATACTGGCCTAGCCTCTTTGCTAAGCTATGTGAGAAGAAGAACATCGACGATCTCATCATGAATGTAGGAGCCGGTGGTTGTGGTGTGGCTCGTCCAGTTACCACTGCTGCTCCTACCGCTTCTCAATCAGTCTCTATTCCCGAGGAGAAGAAGAATGAGATGGTATTTATTATCACATTATTAATTACAACAAACTACTAAATCAAATACTAAATGGTATAATTGTTTTATAATCTTAGGAGGTGATCAAAGAAGAGAGTGAAGATGACATGATAATCGGATTATTTGACTAGAAGAGCTTCTTTTTCTTTGCTTCCAAATTTTATGAATTTTGCCTCATATGAATATTTTGATTATTTACAATTTATTTGATTGTTTATGAGAGACAACAAAAATAAATCAAATCTATTATTGGCTATTGTTTAATAAATATATACAACAACAAAAATATGGGGGAATTTCTTTTTCAATGTTTTTTTTTTTTTTGTCATCCGAAAATTAATTAGGACTCAAACGAGCCAATCCTGAGGAATGTTGTTTACAAATATAATATGAAGCGGTTGGGTACGAACTTTTCGTGCCAAAAAATCCGCTTTAACATTAGTACTACGAGAGATTAAAGATAGAGAAAAATCCGCTTTTCAATGTTTTTTGGTTTTAGTATTTTTGGATTTATAAAAACAAAACCATATGAAGACGTATTTATTGTTACCAAAAAAAAAAATGATAATAAGAAGACGACGCGTAGTTGAACTCAGGATTTTCATTTGTAGTTTTCCTGTAATCCAAACGGCGCACTGTTTTTAAATTCACAGCAGAGAGAAAAAAAACAAAACAAAGACGAGCCAAGATTTGTATCTTCGTCGTCTCCGATGCTAAGCTCCATCATCGACGACAAACCTGCCTCCTCCACTTGGCTCAACCGCCTCCGATTAAACAGAGGCCTCACAACCGACGATGACGATGCTTCTGGCAATCCACTTACTCTCGACGACTTTCTCCGCCGCAACCACCACACGGAAATCGCCGCCACTAGTTCCGCTTCCGATTCACCTCCATCTGCTCCAATTCCTTCAGATCCAGAATTAGCTGAAAGTCCATCGGAGGAGCCAGTTCCTGGAGAATGGTACGGCGTGATGAGCGATGTTCTCTTCGAGCTATTCAATTTCAGCGGCTCCTCTAAATCTTCCACAATTCCCGGGAAGAAGAAGTTACCAAGGAAACAATCAAACCCTAGGCATTGCTCTTTAGAGACTCCTGAAGACGTTGTTGTTCCGTTGGTAAATCAGAAAAGCGACGACGCTAATTGTCTCCCTAGTGTTCGTGAATTCGCTACTTCATCGTCGCGTAGTTCATACAATAAGAAACCTCCGGCGCCGGAGATTAGGGAGAGGAGAAGAAGTGTAGTGGAAGGTGATGGTGTGGATGAGGAAGAAGAGAAAGGAGAGAAAGATCTAGTTGGGTTTTCGAGAAGTGAAGTGACCGTGATTGATACTAGCTTTAAGATTTGGAAATCTGAGAAACTTGTTTTCAGGAGGAGAAATGTTTGGAAAGTGAGAGAGAAGAAAGGTAAATCAAGAGTTGTTTCGAAGTTGAAGAAGTTGATGAAGAAGAAGAAGAAGAAAAAGAGGAAATGTGATGATGTTGATGATGATGATGGTGGAATTGCTCGGAAAAAAAGCAAGAAGATGAAGATTTCAACATCAGTTTCAGACAATGTGAGTGATCATGACTATTGCATATCCTTACGTTATGTGATTCCAATGGCATTGATAGTCATAATGTATTAGGTTATTACTAGCAGTAGAACTGGATTAGGTCTCTGCAGTGTTCACCGATGCGATGCGAATCGAACTGTGTTGTTAATATGTCTCATTTTCATTGCAGAATCCACGCTATAACGTCGAAGAGATTCATGATGAACCAGAAAGCAGCAATGTCAGCCGAAGGCAAGTTCGTTAGCTGTGTTCAATGGCTTCTACTCCTACTGTATATTAATGGCATCTCTTCTTCTCTTATCCAGGTTGCTCTCTAAGCCTAGAAAAGAAGGTTCTTTCGGTATACATACAAGCAAGAAGAACAGCGAAGCAGCGGCTCAAGGTTATCGGTCTTTGGCCTAATAGAGTCACTAAACCAAACCAAGTTTGGCATTTATGTATATGATGATGACTGTTGTATGATTATTATGTAACATTCTTGTTTATGAAAAAATGTATTGCTATCATCTGATGGAAAGAGAATTAAGATCTTCCTTTTCACCACAAAAGTAACAAAGAGTGGTTGGCCATTTTTTTATGTACACTGACTTCTACAATCTTTGTTGCATTGTTTATTCAAGAACCCTAACTCCTACACAGGTAAACTGTAAGGAGAGATGAGCTTATCGGTTTTGGTGTGAGCAGAGGCAGTCTACTCGGCGAAAGAGTGTTCATTCAATTGCTCGGTTGGAAGCGGCTCAACCTTCTCGGCCTTCCCGTCTTTCTTTGGGATTATCAGACCGTAACCTCCTTCTTTTCTCTTGTACACTATGTTTATCTCACCTGCAAACCAAAAACAATATCAAAATGTAAGTATTCCTGTTGATCTTCCTCCGACTCCTCTGAGGTTTAAGCAATCGAGTATTTATGGAAGAAAATAAAATTGTCACATGCATACCAGTTTCTTCATTTTGGAAGCCATAGAAGTCGTGACTGACTAGTTCCAGCTGCTCGACTGCCTCAGCGACAGTCAATGGTGGCATCTCGAAAGTCTTGGTACGGACAATCTGTAGAAAAACCCGCAATAACAGAAAACGTCATCATAAGATCAGCAAACTCCAATGATAAGGCATTAGCCTATTAGGTAAGTCTGGACCAACCTCCTTGATCAAATCATCCTCTTCTTCTTCTTCTCCTACGCTCGAGTCAGTACTGTCCTCAACATCCTCCACAACCGGCTCAATCACTGGTTCCCTTACCTTCAATCTGTTGAAACCTTTCATGTGCCTTCCATGGTCTGAGTCCTTCTCCTTGATCTTCCTCAGCTTCCTCTGTATTATCGTTGATACCAAGTCGATACAAGCGTATACTGTCTCAGCATCTTCCTCAGCACGCACAACACCATGCTTCTTTGTAAACAATGTCACCTTAAGTACCATAGGGAACTACATATTAGCTTCTGAAAGCGTTTCTAATATCGAGATCAAGTCACAACAAATCAATAAAAACGACATGTTTACCTCACATCTTCGAATCCTAGGGCCTTTACCAAACTCTCCACCACGAACAGAGAGTCTTACATCAACTTCTCTCACAAGATGACTGTGTTTCTGAACAGATTTGCCTACTTTCTCTTCAACATGCTGCTTAATTGGCTCTGATAACTGCCACAACAGTATCAAAGTTAACCAATTGATTGAAGACAACAAACTTCAACTATCAAAACCAAAATGTTGAACACATAAATCCCACTGAGTAAGAGTCAAGAGTCACTATCATAAACCTAACAGAATCAGTATCCAGAAAGTTCAAAACTTTTCTAATGAACATTCCTCAATAATCGAAACCCAGAAAAACTCAACATAAAATTCAACATTTTGTTCAGAATCCAATCAATTTCAAGTGTGTAATAGCAGAATCCAAACCTCGAGGTTTTTTCCTTGGATGATCAACTTGACGGAAGCAAGAGGACCGTCCCACGACATTTTCACAGCTAATGAGCTTCTACAGTAACTGTGTCTTACTTGTCTCCGATCTTCGTAACCAATCTGGCCGAGGAAATCTGAACGGAGCTTTTTCGAATCAGTCCGATTCAAGCCCACCATTGAGACTACCGTGGAAGAAGATGAGCACGGCGGCGTAGAAATCCAGACGCCGCAATGGTGAAACTTAGTCTGAGAGAAACCTAAAAGCGTTGCCATTTGTGAGAGTGAGAGAGATTCGCAGATCTTACTTTCTTCTGAGAAGTGAAGCTTGAAGACTGAAGTAGTGAGAAAGGAAGTGGAAAATATTTTGGATAAGGTGAAAAATGGATAAGGATGATGACATATGCAAAACGAGAAGAATTGTGAAATAAACCCCTTTCTTTCCATTTCTTACAAATTAGTCCCTTTAATTTGAGATGTGTGTTCACTATCACTTCTTTAATTCTTTTGGCATTACATGAAAGTATGAGACTTAATTTACTTACAAGATTAATTTAGTTTCTATATGAGAAATTAGTTAGTTACATGAATTCTTTGTTGTAAAATTTTCATAAAATTAAGGTCTTACATTCACATTTCCACAAATAAAATTTGATAATTCTACATAATTTTTGTGGTAATTTCTTAGTGTAGTAAATTTAGTTTAGTATGTACTAGTACTGACGTTCATAAACCTTTTCATTGACTAATGTTCAACATTAGAAAATTCGTAAGTGTATATCACAAACTAAATAATCACTAAAACTCTTCCAAGCACTAATATCGAAGAGTCTACCCTTACTACGTCATCCGGTGAAGCTTCTGCTCACCGGCGTCGGGATTTCTTTCCGTTGCTTCACACATTTTGTTACCTCTTTCTCTTTTTATTTATGCTTTGGCTCTTCTCTCAATCATCCCGACCACATTTTCAATCGATTCATTTTTTCGACTGCTCATTGACCAGTGACAGAGGGCAGAGGAGTTGGCCGGCGACCCTTCCTTCTCCTCAGCCTTTGTCTGCATCGACCTTTTTGAAGTGTTCTCCAACAGAACAACCCCATCTCTTCCGATCTAAATCCGATCCGATCTCATCCATCACCACCCTTACCTCCGATCTCTTTTATGTGTGTACCTCGTCGTTGATGATCTCAGTCCCAACGACATCGCTTAGCTTTCATCGGAGGTCCTATCTGTCACCACAGATCCGTCGTACCATCACCGTCCTCTGTTCAACGGAAGCCTTGCTACGGTTTCTCTTAATGGGCCACTCATGTTTGAGCCCATTAACCAATTCTAGGCCTATCCCCAAAAGCAATGACCCATCTCCTTTAATGACTTGGCCCGGCCCCTCCAAAGCGTTTCCGCAAAATCATAGGTTTGATTCAACTTGATGTTTGCCTTCTTTTAGTTTGCATTTGTGTCGATTCATGATACCAATTGCTAATGGACATCGATTGAGTCTTAATCACACATTGCTGCTAGGTTGGTACAAAAATCTCTTGAGAACCTTGTCTTTAGAATCACATAGGTGTCTTATTCATGTTGCTAAATGTTTGAAGATGATCGACATTATGATCCCGTCTCTAAGGAGCGATGATTACCGAAGCTTCTTTAAGTGTTCATCTCCGATTCATTTGCTTATTGACTTCATCCTTGAGATAATTAGCTACACCTTGGGCACTACTCTTGAAAGTAAAAGTTTGATGAAGAATGGCATTATGATCCCGTCTCCAAGGAACGGTGGTTACCAAATCTTCTCTAATCATTTTTACCCGTTAATCCTAAACCTAGAGCCCCAAACCAAACCCGAAAAAACCTTTACCTCCCATGAGTCTCCACCATTGGTCCTTACGTCCTTATTGCGCTTCGTGCCGGCAAGCCATGTGGCAAAGGACACATTTTCAAAGTCAAAAGATCAAGTTTTCTTGATCGTGACTACACCAAAGCTCCCTGACTTGGTCGCGAAAGTGTCTATGATACATCATGAGGTCATATGTGGCTTGTTGTTTGATTGCTTCTGTCTCTGTTCCTCTATGGATTATAAAAGCTATCGACCTTTTCTTGTTGTTAATTCTAGTTCTCTGAAGTTGTTGTAACCTTTTTATACTCGAAAATTTTGTAACCTTTGCTCTTAGGGGATAAAATGAATGAAATGCAAAAGGCTTGTTTGACAAAAAGAAAATTCATAAGTGATATCGCAACAAGATATCGACCAAAATCTTCATTACACGTCATAAGCATGCACCAAGTGATGTCAAGGATAAAAATCTAAACAATGATTCATGAAAGGTTATACGGTTTTTAAAAAAATTAGTATTGTATTTTGATTTTTGAGCTCGATTACATATTAAGATTTTGTTTTCCGTCAATAATAGTGAGAATATATGTGGACAATGCTTTTCTTACTAATTCAATTTGGTCATTACTTTATTTTGTGTTTTGTTTTCTTCTCAACATAGTTTATTTTATATGCGTGTGATTTAGTCATTAATTAGCTAACATAATAATTGATTATGCTAACTACAGTATAACCTCTATAAATTAATATTTAATAAATTAATAATCTGTATAAATTAATAAAAAATTTCGGTCCCGAGTTGGTACCAGTGTAAAAAATAACACAAATCGATAAATTAATAAGATTATACTTATTTTAAAAATTCTATGTAAATATATGGTCCCATTAATAACATAAATTAATAATTGAAAAAAAAATTTTAAAATATATATATGTTATATGTTAGAAAAATTAGTAAATTATGAATTTGCTATTATTTTTATTTTTATTATACTAATTCTTGGCAATGTTCAATTTTAATATTTTTACTACATCGAAAACACTTTTTTGTTATTTGATAGACACAATAAGTTATTCTTATTTACAATTACTTTTAGAAAAATAATGATTATAAATAAAACAAAATTATTTCAAACTCAATATTTTTTTAAAATTATAAAATTAGTCTAAACTCTCTATAAATTAATACTTCTATAAATTAATAGAAATTCATGGTCCCAACATTATTAATTTTAGTGATTTGTTTAATCTTTAATCAAAATTATAAGTAAGAAACAAAATATGTGTCAAATATACTAATTACAGTAAAACTAAAACCTCTCTAAATTAATAATATTGGGAGATTAATATTTAAAGTGAAAATTTTAAATTTTGTTATTGTAAGGCATTTCACAATAAGATTTTTAAAATACACTAGTTTAGACAATATAAATCATGTAATAGTAATATTTTGGATACTATCAATCTTGCATCGGTTTAGAAAAATAATATTCACAATAGATGATAACAAATTGAAATTGATTGTACAAAATTTGTTTTATATGATATGCACTGTATTTTAATGATTTTTGTTGTAAAAATGACATTTATTAATTTGTAATAATGATTAATAATCTCAATCATCGTAAACAAATAGATAGAAAAAAGCTATTGCATGTTGGGATCTTGAATAAGCTTAGGAATCACGGGTTTTGTGGACAATTAGAGATCCATGTGTTGTTGGCTATTGTAAACTAACCATGAAATTCATTCAAATCATCCATTCCAAAGAGTTTTGTTTTTTACTTAGTGACATTCCTATTTGTTTTTGGGTTAATCTAGTAATAATTAGACATTCCTATTTGTTTTTTACTTACTGATTCTTTTTTCCTTCTAATAATATGTTTTAAATTTGGCATTAGTATTTATTATAGTACGACTTGTCTCGTAGAAACTAAGCATTTTCCAATTACATATTCTTTTTTAGATCCTTCGTTAGCATATGCAGAGCTGATCTTCGACACATCTGGACACAGCAGGATAAAACATTTGCTGTGACCTCCATTTTTTTCAGCAAAGCTTATTTACAAAGCATCCTTTATTTTACTCATTTTCCAATAATTGCCCCAAATTTTTTAACCTTCTAACTTAACCTTAAATTTTCTTTTTTTGAGTTTTGACCCACAAAATGTCAGGGCTGGCCCTGAACATATGTATCAAGGTTTCTTCTAACTTGTAGTCGCCTACTGCTACATACAAGGAACATTAGGGCTATTAGGAAATAACAAATCTAAGGTATATCTTTATTGATCAAATCTACTATAGTTTTGGTTTTTATAGATAAAAATAATTTATTAATTTAAGATTTTGTCACGCATCATTTTTATAAAGATATCTTTTCAAAAATATCTATCTAATATTACTAACCCATTATATTACTATTACATATCAGTGAAAACATTTAACCATAGAAAGACAAAATTCATTTGTGGTCTAGATAGAACAACATGTTGATGACGATTAAATATATTAGATGGAATTGACTCAAAAAAAAAATCATTACCTAAAACATCGGCAAAACATTGTTTTCATGCAACTCAGCAAAATTAATTTGAAGTTTTTTTATCCACCATGATATCAATATCGGCCTATCTCAAGATTTACATATAATCTTTAATTAGATTAACGGATTGGTTAGATTATCTAACGTAGATAATGTTTGATTGTATGGATGTTTTGAAGACCATTAATGCCAACTAGCTTAAGTTTTTTGGGAAAATGGATAAGCCATTAGCCTTTTTGTTTGTTTGTTCATAGAGCAGACCATTAGCCATTTATGATATTATAAGATGGAAATATCTCAAGTGGCCTAAAAATGAAGAAAAACATCATACACATACTGTAAAGAACAAAAAAAAAAGGAAATATCAAAGTTGGCCACACAAAAAGAGAGGCCATGGAAATATCACACAGACAAAAAATATCTGTTTGAAAAAAGATGGAGCATGTTCAGTGTAAGTTAGGCCAAAATATCTTTAGATTTTATTCCTCAAGCCAAAAGTCATTGATCCACTACACTTCAACACCGGTGCGTAGAGCATCATCCAACCAATTAATCAAACATTTTCTTTTTCTTATATATCGTTGAGTTATTAGTCAATTGTGGTTATTACGCTCGTCTGTATATCATAGGTTCGAGTTCAAGTAATTTAAAGTTTGGGCGACAAAACAAAAATAGTAAAAAATTTGTTTCAAAGTATCATGTTGTGTAGTTGAATTTTAATTTTGCCCCACATATTATCTTTTTGATTAATAAAATAAATATACTTTCAAATAGTTGTAATTTATCAAATAAGTATTGATCATAGAACAGTGATTACTTTTAAAAACAGTTGCTAATGTTTTAAAAATGTAATTCTTTCTCGAATTTCGTACTTTCTATTACATATTATAAAAAAATAACTTATTATTTAGATACCACAGTAAAGTTGTTATCCGTAAAAATTATTTGACATTATATATCGTTATCATCATTATACAAATTTTTTTTGATAATTCAGATGATTTTAATGGTTTTTTATGTCCAAAGAGTAATCTTCAAGCCCGAAAAAACTATGTTAAAATTCGAACTTCGGTGACCAATATTACTGAAATCCAAATGACGAATAATTATTTTCTGGTTTATTATTGGACGAATGCGACTTAATTATTTTGTCTATTTTATATCATTTCTATTAGCAACATCATAATAAAATTTCTAATATATGCTGTCAATTATGTGACCAGCAACAATATAGTAAAACAATGTTAATTAAACCCATCTAACAACAATAAAAATTTGTCACTGACATAGTTTTCCTATATAGCACTTATTTTTCTTTTGTCAATAAAACACGCCGGCCTAAACCTATTTCTCAGTTTAACGCATGAAGTGCTAGTACAAGGAACTAAACCACCTGGCTTATTATTAACCATTTTCTTCATTTGTTTGATTGATCATTACACTAATTGTCCTTTTTTATTACCTAGTAGTTTACTAAGTTTGATTAAGAGAAGAAAACCATAGGGTCCAGTCAATAAAAAAGAAAGTCATAGCGTAGGACAAGACTCTTGTTACAAGAGAGCGAGTAGGAGAGATATATTACACTCGCGGGCGCGTAAAGAGACAAGGAAAAAAGAAGATATTTAGTCTCTGACAGTGACAGCTACCATTTAAAGGTGAAAGACTGTGTCAGATAATAACCATACACGTGTCATATTCCTATCCACCAAAGAACCACGAGGTTTTTAAACAAGTGTCTCTAATCTAATCCCACCCAACAACAAAATATCTAGCCGCGGAAAATTACTTTAAAATTCATCACCCTTTGTCCCTACTCTTGACTCGTGCATGTTCCATTTGATTTATTCCACCACGCAACCAAAATAGTAGCAATAGAAAAAACCAAAATGTTGATAAAAATTTGGTAAACTATGAATCTCTATGATCGATATTCATTTGTTTGATTGTTCCATTTCTTTTCTAATGCAAATCAATATTAAAGTGTTCTTATTTCGTGACTAAAATATATGGCTGGCCGAAAAAATATAAAATAATATATGACATTTGCTATTAGTTAGCACCAGTGATCATTTGGTGTAAGCAAATGTTTTTTGTGCCAAAAAATAATATTGAAATATATGTATAATTAATTCATTAACAAAAAGTTCTTATTTGTTATTTCAGAAAATAAATTATACCATGTGTCCTTGATTTTCTTATGTGAAAAAAAATTGAAATATCCTTATTGTTTTTAAAATAAACAAATTGCAAACCTATGTACCAAACAGAAAATAATACAATTGTTTTTGGATAAATTTGTATAGATACTTTTTCCCACTAGCATTAGATATTTTTTGGGTTTGGTATTATCCCAAAAGTCACGAGTGGGATTTTTATAGGTACTCAAAAGCTAAAATGTCTGAACAATAATATAAAATACATTTTAAAATAAAAGTAAAATTTAGAAGCATCAAATAAGTAATAGTTTCAATGTTTAGTGTTGATCTCTTATTAAAAGAAAAATAAACAAGAAATTCACTAAATATTTCTCCATCACAAATACATAAACATCAATTGCAATAAATATTTTGGTAAAGTATAATAAAAAATTAAATCCAACTTTAAATATGAACCACATAGAAAAACCAAAGGCTAGCCACCACACCAATTTTTTCTTAAAAGAAGGTTATTTGGCGTATTGGATCTCTTTTGTCTCGTATACAGTATTTTGCTGATGTGGCAAACGTGGCCACGTCAGCCAATTCTACTAGATATTTTTTCAAATCCAAATACTCTTTCCACAACCGTTAGATCATGGTCGGTTCGCCACCCACTTTCAATCATAACCGTTAAAACATTCGCTAGATTTTTTCTAGATATTTTCTTTTCTCCACACTATTATAGAAAGAATAAAGTTCTTTTTTTTGCTCTCTTCTCATTTATCTCTCCACTCACAAATATTTTGATTTGTTTTGTAACTGTTTCTCTTTCTCTGGAGCTTTCTTCTTCTTCTTCAATAATCGATTTAGGTTTTTCAAAGCTAAGTGTTTGTGTTGTGATAATGACTAGTAGCGAGGAAGTAGTTGAAGTGACGGTGGTTAAAGCACCTGAAGCTGGCGGAGGAAAGTTATCACGTCGGAAGATTCGGAAGAAAGACGCCGGTGTTGATGGTTTGGTGAAGTGGGAGAGATTTCTCCCGAAAATCGCGCTTAGAGTTTTGCTCGTTGAAGCTGATGATTCTACTAGACAGATTATCGCTGCTCTTCTCAGGAAATGTAGTTACAGAGGTTAGTTTCTGGTTTCAATGCTTGAGATTTAGGTTTTGTTTGTATAGAATCTGAGAATTATGAATTCGATTGAGATGCTAATGTTTTGAATCTGATTCGCGTGCGGCTAAATGTTACAATTCAAAGTCAAATTTAGAAAAGTCAACGATTTTTTTGTCGGTTTTGTGTTCATATAGAAATCTTTATCAACGCTTAGTTTCTACAACAAGCTAAAAGGATTTGTATTAATGTGGTTTGGTTTTGTGTATTGATCAGTTGCTGCAGTACCTGATGGCTTAAAAGCTTGGGAGATGCTAAAAGGAAAGCCTGAAAGTGTTGATTTGATATTAACAGAGGTTGATCTACCTTCAATATCTGGATATGCTCTGCTAACACTTATCATGGAGCATGATATTTGCAAGAACATTCCTGTTATAAGTACGTTGATATATACATCTTTTTCTTCCATCGTTTTGAAATGATTTTTTGGCTCATTATGTATTGTTTTTTTTTCCAGTGATGTCGACACAGGACTCGGTGAATACTGTGTATAAGTGTATGTTGAAAGGTGCGGCTGATTATCTTGTTAAGCCGTTGAGGAGGAATGAGCTTAGAAATCTTTGGCAGCATGTCTGGAGAAGACAAACTGTATGTTTCATATCCATCTTTTGTTTTAAGCTTTATGTGTGATGAATTATCTCTACAACTTAAACCCGTTCTTATATAAGTTCTGGGAAATTTCGTTGTCTTGAAAAGATGATTGAGTTCTCAGATTTGTTTTTGGTTTTGATTATCTTTTACAGTCACTTGCTCCTGATAGCTTTCCATGGAATGAGAGTGTTGGACAGCAGAAAGCCGAGGGTGCGTCTGCAAACAACTCGAACGGAAAGAGAGACGATCATGTTGTGAGTGGGAATGGTGGTGATGCCCAGAGCTCGTGTACAAGACCAGAGATGGAAGGTGAGAGCGCAGACGTGGAGGTTAGTGCGAGAGACGCAGTACAGATGGAGTGCGCAAAGTCTCAGTTTAATGAGACACGGCTTCTAGCAAATGAGTTGCAGAGTAAGCAAGCAGAAGCCATTGACTTCATGGGAGCATCGTTTAGAAGAACTGGACGACGTAACAGAGAAGAAAGTGTTGCTCAATACGAATCTCGGATAGAGCTTGATCTTTCTCTGAGAAGACCTAATGCTTCTGAGAACCAATCTTCTGGAGACCGGCCTTCTCTTCATCCTTCTAGTGCCTCAGCTTTCACACGGTGAGTTGTCTAATTTCTCAATTCTTCTTTCTATTAATCGTTCAATAGTTGTCGTTCTTTCTGCTGATTGTGTGTGTTATGTTCTTGTTGCAGGTACGTTCACAGGCCGTTGCAGACACAATGTTCAGCCTCCCCAGTGGTTACTGATCAAAGAAAGAATGTTGCAGCAAGTCAAGATGATAACATTGTGCTAATGAACCAATACAATACATCTGAACCGCCTCCAAATGCTCCAAGAAGAAACGACACCAGCTTTTACACTGGAGCTGACTCACCTGGTCCACCGTTTAGTAATCAGCTGAATTCTTGGCCGGGACAGAGTTCATACCCTACGCCAACCCCTATCAACAATATACAGTTCAGAGATCCCAACACAGCTTATACATCTGCAATGGCTCCTGCTTCACTCTCCCCAAGCCCTAGTTCCGTTAGCCCGCATGAGTACAGTTCCATGTTTCACCCATTCAACAGTAAACCCGAGGGGTTACAAGACCGGGATTGTTCCATGGATGTAGATGAGAGGAGATACGTCTCTTCTGCAACCGAACATAGTGCAATAGGCAATCACATTGATCAGCTTATTGAGAAGAAGAACGAAGATGGCTATTCATTATCCGTCGGGAAAATTCAGCAATCTCTTCAACGAGAAGCCGCTTTAACCAAATTCCGAATGAAGCGAAAGGACAGATGTTATGAGAAAAAGGTAAAAACTTAACTTCGATGGTTCCATCACATAGATGAACTCATAACGTAATGATACTAAAGGAACCTTTGAATGACTTAACAGGTTCGTTACGAGAGCCGGAAGAAATTAGCAGAGCAACGACCACGAATCAAAGGCCAATTCGTTCGTCAAGTCCAATCCACACAAGCTCCATAGTGATCCAACAAATTGATATATTATATACAGTTCAATTTTGTATCATCAACTAGAGGAATTTTGTTTTCTCCGATGCAGGAGCTGTTCTTTGTACAACTAATTCCACATACGTTAGATTTGGTGACACATTTGTGTGTACATACACATCTTTCGAGCTTGTTGTTGAGTTTTAGTTAGAATCTACGTTAGATCTGTAACTACATACATTTGGATTACGTTTCTGTAACTTGCAAGACGAATTAGAAAGATTGACAAAATCTCAGCTAAACAAATTTCAGCACAAAACAATGAACTCGAAGAAGATAAGCTATAGTGAGATCAAAACTTCTGGAGAATAGTATCCACTAACACAAAAATAGCCAAACGAAGAAGATGATTATGAACATATATAAATGTGTATATGTATCTCTACATGGCTCTCTGATTATTCATGTATCAAAAGCAAGATTGATAAAATTTGTGAAAAGCTTTGTTTTGAGATTTTTTTTAAGATCGAATCGAATCAGGACTAACCCATTTCCAGTAATGTCGTTTCACAGTTACAGCATTCCCAGCGGCGAGTGTTTCAACCGAATCTTTCGTCGAGTCTCCTCCCTCGTACTCTTTTTCCTCCGTACAGAAATCTTGCTCCGGTAATCCCTCCACCGTTGCATTCACAGAGTGAAGAGCGTAACGCGCCGGTAATCCTGGATACGATAGCGAGTTCCTTTCTTCAACTCTTCTGTTATAAGTTCCGGGAAGAATCTTAATTCTCTGTCCAATGTTATCACCATCGCCATTGAAGATAGATCCGAGCTCTTCTTTTATGGCGCGAAAAACTGCTTCGTCGGGAGATTCTTCAGGCTTCATTTTCTCTGATAAAGGACGAAATCTTTCACGAATACTCCCATCGGATAATTCCTGATGAGCTTCCACTAGGATTCGTCCGTTTTTTCCGATTACTCGAACGGTGACGACGTTGACGGTGCGTACTGGAGGAGTTGAATCGGCGAGAGAAGTTTCGCCGTCGGAGAGTTCTAGCCAGAGGTTATGAACGTTTTTGGTTCCCGGTTTGACTCCCCAAGCGGCGAATGAATCGGAAGGTAATCGCGATTCGAGCCAATCGGAGAGAGATTGAGGATTAGCGAAGCGTTGAGTAGGAGGAGGAGGAGGAGGAGATCGGCGAGACATGGCGGTGATGGATCGACGGCGAGGATTTAGAGGGAAAGAGAATCTGTTCGGAGGAAGAGAGACTAGAGGTTTAGGAGATGACCAGAGGAAAAGGAGAGAGACCGCCGCGAGGAAAATATCAGGTAAAGCGGAGGTGACGGTTGCGTTACGAGGCCGGTGGTTGTTGATGTTACGGCGGTTAACGAGTGGTGTGTGCGGCGGAGATGGGCCAACGAACATGTCAATTGACCAAAATACCCCTAACGATCGAAACCAACTCTCTATCGTGGCTCATACTCGTACCGAAGAAGATTCAGAGAGGCCTATTAATAAATAAATAAGACCAGAGAAATAAATATGAGGAAGAGATTGTGACGACGATTATTCGCATATCTAATCTTTAATAACTAGATTCTCTTTAATTGCACAATGGATCTTATCTTTTTATAATTTAACTTTTTACCCTTTAGTTTTATTTTTTACTAGATTCTCTTTAATTTGCACAATGAATCTCACGTTTGAAATTACAATTAACCGTTACCTAATCCTACTATATTATTTGGAAAGTATATTTTATATATAACCTTAACTTTTATAATTAATTACATAACAATGCCATTAGAAAAATTTAATCAAAAACAAAATCCTTTTATGACGTCATTAAGGTTACCAAAATCATTTAACGACAATATTCATCTCTTAATTATAGGGCTTATTGGATCTAAAGACGGGTCATCAAAGATTTCCTAATCTGAAGCAAAATATACTGAATATTCAAATATCTATCTGTTACCAAATTATAAACAAATAAGTTCGTAAAATAATTTCATATTTTATATACGAAATCAATTAAATCTTAATTACATAAAAATTAGCAAAAAAAAAAGTATTCAACAATTAAAAATTTATCAAATCTCTGTGTTACATAAATTTTGATACTATATTCGAATAAAGTGTAATATACCTTTTCAATTTGTATTCTTTAACTAATTTAAGCTAACTAATATATTTGCTAATCTTATACCTATCAAAACTAACTATCGTTTCTTATCTCTATAGTATTTTTGCAAGACCTTTTTGGTGGATTTGGGTAAAAGTGCATTCGGGTCATATGATACATTTCCCTATTAAATAAATATGGTGCACTCCTATGTTATTAGCTAAAATGTTTAGATTATAATTTAGAGTCATATCATAAATAAAATTAATATTAATAAAATAAATGGCTTTTTGGCAAGACGAATTTGGAGAGACGGGTTTTTGAATCAACATTAATAAAAAATTAAAATATAATTAATTAACCGTTTCAATACGGATTAAATCTTTAATTTATTATTTTTTTAAGACCACTAATACTAAACATATCAAATCATCATAATTTAAAAAAAGATTATATAAAACCAAAAATGATATGTTTGTATGTATAATGTTACTATATATAAAATTAAACTATAAAATATACATGTATTAAATGTATTAAACAATGATACAATTTGCAAAATTTATATATATAATTAATAATTCTAAAATTTTAAAAATTACTACTTTAAAAAAAAATCACGGGATGGGTGAAGAAATTACAAAACGGGTTTTATTTTGGAATTGGGTTATATGGTGGATGTATTTGAATCAATATTTATAAAATTTGAAAATATTGTTAATATGTTGTTTTAATAAGGGTTAAAACTTCAATTTTTTTAACAATTGTCTCATGGATTCGTGGTATAGCGTTACTTAATAACAATTATAAATTGCAAAATATAAATATTTTATAAAAATAAAATTTGCAAGTTTTAATTTATATTACTTTTAAAAAATAAATCGTCCCGCGGTATACGGGGGTTAAAATCTAGTCTCTTTACATTTAGCTACACACACCGAGTTTCGTATTTACAATGTAAATACACGTTATATTCAAACTTCTTCACTCATCATCCTCCTCGTCATCGTCGAGAGCGTTGGATTCTTGCTCGTAAATCGGATACTCTCCATCGCTATCATTATCATCATTGGCACTACCATACAAAGCTGATGCGCTGCTTGGAAACCTATTGAACAAACCTTGCAGATAGGTTCTGGAGTTGTTCTCCATGTCACCATCTTATCATTGTTTAAGAAAAACTTTAAACCAAACCAGATCAAGCTCTAAATTCTCTCCTAATCCCCTAGAATCTGCATGTACTAATGACTAATTGGTGCTTATGTTATGAAAGTTTATGCTTTGAAGGATACATCCATGAGAACTTATTGATATGTCATCATCATTTGCAGCCTGCAACACAACACATTAGATTAACAGAGAAACGATGAACAAGCCTTTCGGGAAAACTAATGGGTGAAGTAAACAAGAAGTAGTTTGTAAGCATGGTTACCTCCTCGTATTCATCATCCAAGTCTTCAGAATCCTCATCCGCATTAACATCATCATCTTTCTCCTTGTTTGTGTTTTTACACTTTTTCATATCTGCGGATAATTTTACACCAACAACTGTTAATCCATACTTCTTTTAAGGAGAATGTGTTTGATGACAAATGATAATAAGCAGAGCATGAGATGTATGACAATATAAAATGCCTGCCTCATTCGATTTTGGCTGGCACATGTGATTGTGCACCCTTATATATTTACTTACAAATTCGTCGTACAATATGTCCAACAAATTAACTCCAGTCAAGTTCACCATGCTTTAACACAATTTTGAGACCATTGAGATTTGAAAAAGAAGCACTTGGCTCCATGCATGTCAACAATCACTAACTAGGCTGCCTAACATGTAAAGATGAAAAGAACTGAAATTGCTTTGTCTATCTTACCTTTAGTTGTTTCCTGGTGATTCCGTTGACTTGGTTGCAGTGCATCTTTCTGAATACGTGTCTTTTCAGACCTCTCAAACTCTTCTTGAATAGATTTAAAAACGTCTTCGAAACCTGGCTCAGGAAACACAGATACAAACCTCACAGCTACACGGAGTCTCAAATTGTCAAGCAGCGCTTCAGAGAACCATCCTGTTTTATACTAGCAACAAAAACAAATCAGTACAGATAACCAAGACCTCACATAAAACAATTTTCCACTCAATATATCATTTGTGTGTGATTGATGACGCAGTGTTTTGGTAGTGGTATTTTTTGCAAGTGCATGTATAGGTTTGATCTGTAATAAGCAAGACTCTAATTTTTTTGGAATCTACTTCATTAACAAAAGCTTTAGCTGATAACTCACATTACAAGTAGTCTGCTTGGGAGGCTTTCTTATCTCTTGTTGAATGTACTCATCGTCAAGTTCAAATAACTGTAGAAATGTTTGGCATTTGAAAGGAAATACTTTAAACGCACAAATGTCATCCCAGCTTGGCTTTGACCTGTCACAAATAAGAAAGAAAGAAAACATCACCTTTATAATTGGACCGTTTCTTCAAACATATATCCAATGTTTTATTTGCAATTTCTCCATGTAAATTCATATATATGTTCCCTGAGAAACTATCTTGAAACTGTTAAAAGAGAACATTTAGGTTGCTATCCTCGGAAAGTGACTGAAAATCGGAAAATGACACGTTTCTAGAGAATTCAGACACACTTCGCATTGTTTTAAAAATTATAATGTTCTCATACAATTGACCACAAATCAATACTTGCAAAGAAAATGTTATCATGATATATGTTTATCTGTCCATATATATTACAAATTGAGAATCTTGAGTAGAAAAATATCTTGAGTTTACAAGGAAAAATGGAAAATCTTACTTGTTAGTTGCATTGGAATCACAATAACCCTTTAATTCAGGTGGAACCCTGAATTCCATTCTCTGGAATCTGAAAAAAACAAAATATAAAAAAGGTTAGAGGTGAAGAGGTTTGACATACAGCTGCAGTCTGGATGCAGGAAAATATGAACTACAGAAGAAAATTTCATGTCAAGCAAGTTTCCAAAACCCGGATAATGTCAGCACCAACACTTTCTGCATTGGAAGATAAATACGCTCTCAAATGAGCCAAGTAGAATATGTATCATTCTCGAAACACTTTGCAGAAGACGAGGAAGTTCAGAGGTGTAAAACCGGCCTATTTCTGTTCTATTTTGAGGTGTACAAATGACAATTCTACATTACCGTGTCATAGACCATGCATTTGTAATATGAATAAACTTAAAGAGATAGAACTCACACACGAGATTCAGGATCTTTCCGTGGATCATAGCCTCTTTTAATCCAGAACCTAAGAAATGGACCACCCGAGAAATAATATGCAGCCCTAAGAAGAAACCTGCAGAGAAAACTCCAGAAAGTTGGTTATTGCAGTAATAATACACATAAGAAATGCATAAAATTTGTTCACCTGTTTAACATATGATGTGTGCATGTAAGACCTTTATCGAGTAGTCGTTGGACTATGGAATCTCTTGTCCACACAGGTCGCTCTTCAAACAATGCAGACACTGCTACCTGCCATTTCCATTGGTTGGAGGTGGGAACGATATAGTCTTCCCATTTTAATATCTTTGGGATCTGTATGAATGCTAAGGACTGATCAAAGATATCCAAAATGACAAAAATCATCAAACAAACATGGCTTCATACTCAGCAATAATAAGATTTGGAAGATTAGTAAAACGGAGAAAAGGATATCTTTGACACTAAAATCAATTGCAAATACTGGGCCAATATCTATCTGCATCATCAGTAGATCAATTAGCAAATGGAGAAGTAACAACCACAAGTAAACTGTCATGGAATCTTTAACTATCAATATAAATAAACAGAACAGCAGTTCCCTCAATGTTTTAAAAGTGTGAACTGCGAGCTTTTACATGCTTCAGAATCATTAACTCTGCAACTACAGGCTTTAGAAAAAACATTTGCAAACTACCGACATTCCTGTAAGAAAACCTAAGCAGAATCCACCTCTTTCAAGTCTCAAACCTTACCGTTACAGACTTGCAGTAATTAAGAATTCCATTTTACTAGTTACAGAAAAAGAAAAAAGCTTGCCATATCAGTAGATTATATGTTTGAGTCAATTTTTTCCAACAGTCTGATTTAAGTTTATCCAGAAACGTCAAATGGTTTCATTTCTTGTTTTTACCTCATAAAGATTCTGAGTTAGTTCCTCATCTTTCTTTTTTGGGCTTGATGTTACTGGAAGTCTCAGCCTGTGAATCAAACAACGAAAGTAGAATTAACAATAGAACTTCTAAAATTATAATCAACTATGTTCTCCTTCATTCTTAGTTATAGGTTGTTTTGTAGGGGAAAAATAAGAAAGTTTAATCTTACACCAGGTTGTCTGGCCTATCTTTGGGTGAAAAGAACTGTGGCAATAACATCATTACATCTTCATCAGCCATGTCCATTAGATCATTTTTTCCTGCATGATACTCGAGAGGATTCATTTTAATTTATGTTATTACAGCTAAAGATTTGCAATATAATGAAAACCAAATGAATGGAGACAAACACCTGCAAGCGACTTCACCTCCATCCATTTTCTCTTCTTCTGCTGTGCAATATCAGCGTGAATAGGAATTACATGCTGGTAGTCGACCATGCCTTCGCAATACCCACATGAATAAGTATCATTTTAAGCCAAGGCTCACTGTATAAGACAAGACCCCAGAAATTGGAGAGAAATATTCTTACCATCAAAGCAATACGATTCAGACACACGAGCTACAATATCAGCACATAGAGCTGGGCGCACTTCTGGTAAGCATGCATCGCTAGTGGAAATAACAGGTTGACTTTCAGGCAGAGAATCTTTCTTAACATCCTCCTTCGAAATTTTTAACAGAAAACCATTACAATGACGTCGTTCTCCATAGGCAGGATGTGCAGAAGGGTCTTCAGGGCGGAAATGCAGCTCAAGCTTGTTTGACGTTGATTCTCTTGCCTACGAAAAAAAAACTTTCAAAGTGATTAAACCGTCCAACCCTTGTGTACAAGTTTGCTACTAATCAAGTTTATGTTTTACTTGTCGAACATTTTAGAAATGTGACCAATTTGCTAAATCATGGAATGCATCAAGCAAAAGAAACCCAAACAACGCTACAAAAGAGCTATATGGATAATCAGCATACAAATCAGGGATTCCTAGTAATAACTAGCAGGCAAAGAAACAAGAGTCTTAGGAAAAGGCTTTACGGTTGTGATTCCTTGGATTCCCCCGAGAGTCTCCACGGCTCGGGAAATAGATGATGGATAGCCAGGATAGTGAACCACAAACGCCTCCTTGCTAGGCAAGTTACCCGAGATAGTTCCGTTTTCAATGATTCCCATTGTTTCTTTCCAAGTTGAAACTTGCTGTGATACAAGAATCAAAAGAGATAAGTTATTACCTAAAGTGGTAGACTTTTATTCCTCTCATAAATCAGAAAATGTAACACGAACAAGATTGAAAGATTTTCACTGGGACTATCCAAAATCCCAGTGAATACAATAACATAGCAAACAATTTGTCTAGAGCTGATTCCGGTAGAGAAAGAAAACACTGAGCAAATCGCACCAGAAGCAAATTGAAACACGAAACCTTTTAGATAGTTAGAAGGTATTGAAGACTATAAGCTTAAACAAGTTCGAAACCATGGAAGAGAGAACGATGCAAGTATAATGGGAAGACTCTAGTCAATACGATCCAAATACGCAGAGGTGTTAGAGAGAGAGAACGATAGTATACCAGAAGTAGCTGTTAGGGATCGGAATAGATCTCAAATTAAAGTCAGACCAGACGGCGGTCCGGAGCGCTGGAAGAACATACGGCGGTGGGAGAAGAGCCACCGAAGCTTTTGCACGGAAACTATTTCCTGTTCTAAATGGCGAAATGCTAACGTTGTCGTTTTCAGAATATCGGATCGAATTGGGGTCAAATTCTGAGAGACACTTGGCCGACCGGTATTGAATTGATTAACCGGTTCGATTTTTTTTTTCTCTCTTACCAAAACTAGATAAATAAGATAGAGATAATTAAAAAAATAAACAGAATCCTATTAATGTAATAATAACTTTATATGTAGTAAGAAAAAAATGCAGAAATTGTGCTGACACAAAGAAAATTTAAATAATTATAATTTATTGTATTTGCTTATTTTCTTGACTAATGTCAAAAAAAAATGAAATAAAAATCTTGACTAGAAAATCTAATTGTTTTAGCTATAAAGAGCATAATAATTTTTCCTCTATTTTAATCATCTCCTTAAATCCTCTAACCTTTCTCCAGTGCATGAGTTGTTTTTTTATATTTTATTACCAACATCTAAAGATTCATTGATCTTTTGGTTTGATCATGGCTGTCGCGGAAAATGTTGGTGTGAAGGTGGACTCTTCTAATAATCAGAATATAGACAACAACACTACTTCATTAGTAGAGACAAAACCATCATGTTCTGATGATCAGACACCTAAATCCAAATCCTCTGTTCTAACAAACGAATTGATCCAAAGAACCAGTGAAGTGAATCTCAAGAGTGAGATAAGTCATTTGAATCCGATGGCTAAGGAATTTGTCCCTTCTTTTCTGGCTCAAACCCACCACTCTGAGTTTTGGGGAAATAGATTCTGGTTTACTAACCATTTTCCAAAGCAAACTATTTTTCTTATTGGCCAGTTTGCTACAATGGTATATATTTCATCTATACTATTTTCTGTGAACTATGTTATGTGTTCATGAAATATCTGCTCTAAATGGTTATGACTCTTTTTGCATATATTTTTCATTTTAGATGTCTTGGTGTTGAGGAATTTAATCAATTTGTTAACATAACACACATTTTTCGCCATTTCGAGGTTTAGATGGTGATAGATTGTCATGTTAGGATCAGCTTTTCAATTTGCTTATTGAAAAATATGATTGTAATTCTTCTTTGTGCTTGCTCTCTAAGTCTTGTCAATTAACACAGAGAAGGAACTTTGGCAAAGGGAGGCCATGGATAACCAAAAAAACAAACTTGGTTCAGAATGAAGATATGATCAAGAGAACTGTATATGTCTCAGACATCGATAACCAAGTACAAAACAGAGAAATATTGTCTCAAGAAAACACGTTTTCATAAAGAATCTAATCATATATACATAACAAAAACCCTCTTGTTCTTTTTGTAGGTTACTGAGGAGCAGCTTGCAAGTCTCTTTCTTTCTTGTGGCCAGGTACTTACTTAATGATCTTCGTTTTGATTTTATGCAAACTCATTTCTCATAAGTTTTCTTGCCATTTTTTTTTGGGTTAAAGGTTGTTGATTGCCGTATGTGCGGTGACTATAAGTCCATTCTTCGTTTCGCCTTCATTGAGTTCACCGATGCAGGTACTCAATTATGCGCCAATTTTCTTATGAGTTGAGATGTTCTTGCTGTTTTTTTATTAATCAGTGAAGTGATGTCTCAGAGGGAGCTAGGTCTGCTTTACGAAAATCCGGTACTATGTTTGGTTCTCATCCTATTAGGGTTTTTATGTCCAAAACAGCTATTGCGCCTGTTAACCCGTCTTTCCTTCCACAAGTAAGTTGAGATAATCATGTCTAAACCAATCTTAGCTAGGCTTGACTAGATAATTTTGAATCAATCTTGTTCTTATCAATAATGTGGTATATGCATAACGTTGTTTTCTTCCTTCAGTCCAAGGACGAGCTAGAGAAGTGTGGAAAGACTGTTTATTGTACCAACATTGACAAGGAGGTAGCTTTATTATGTCATTTGTTAGACATTGGTGAAATTTAAATTTTACCAATTTTATTTTTTGGTTTTTAATTGCAGGTCACTAAGATGGAGTTGGAAAATTTCTTTAAAACAGTTTGTGGGGAGGTATAGATTTGGTTTTTGACTGTCGCTGATTGTTTATACACTTATAAAGATGTTGTGTTTTCTCATTTTACACCATCTTTTCATTTCGTTTTAGGTTCACCATCTGAGGTTGCTTGGAGACTTTTACCACCAAACCCGCATTGCTTTTGTCGAATTTAAGCTGGTGATTTTTCTATTGCCCTGTTTGCATACATGAATTTTCATTATAGTATTGATTCTTGATAAGCAAGGACTAGCTTAGCTATTCAATCTTTGATAAGTTACATCATGTGATAAAGATTTTGACATCAAATCATCTTAATACTAAGTTTACATAATCAGTTTTGGATTAAAAAAAAAATCATCTTTCATTTTACTTATGTGATGAATATTTGAAGTCGTACTCATTCTCGGAACATATATGTATGATCGTCATAAATACACACTGAAATAATGAGCATGATCCACTATATATTGAATATTTGTTTGGCCTGATGAGGCAAATTAGGCCCTAATCAACTTTATTACAAACATTAAAGTGAGAAATGATTATTTTTACGTGTGTTTCAGGCAGAAAGTGCAATTTCTGCTCTTAATTGCAGTGGTGTTGTCTTGGGAGAGCTCCCAATAAGGTAAGCTCACGAATAAGAATTTTTTTGTTTTTGTTTCTGTGGTCTTCATTTGTCCTTTTTGTGTTCAATTTCTTAGTTTATTAGAAATCTAATTACCGATTTATGAAGAAAAATGTAACAACTTGAGTGCTCTTAAGGTTGATCATAAAAGTATACTGATCACTGTGGGATTAATATTTGCATTTCTCTATGTGTGTGAAGGGTAAGCCCGTCAAAGACGCCAGTGAGGCTACACCACTCTGATTTAAACTAAAGCTAATAGCAATCCGATGAAAGAGATCTATTCATATTGAGACAAAGAAATCAAAAGTCATTTTAAGATACTTGAAGCGTTTTTGTTCATATAAAGATCTTCTCGATCTCAAGCTGCCCGGCCGATATAATAATTTTGAACCCTTAGTAACTTATGCTAAACTATCTCCTTTGGAACCAAATTGATCTTGTTTCTTATATAATAATTTGGAAACATCATTTTGGTCATCTTTATGAATCATTTTAAGACCCTTTTGGACAAAATCCTCTCCTACTCTCTCTCTCTGAATTTCCATGCTTTTCTGTTTGGTATGATTATTCAGTGTTTGATTTGATGGAAGTGAAAGTTGTTGGATTTCTTTACAAATAGTTTCATTGATTTGGTATCTTTTTTACTAGGCGAGATAACACAACTTAACGGAATCGAACACTGATGAGAAAAGCGGAATCAAATGGACTTTACCACTTGACTAAAAGCACATCATCGAGAGAAGATATCTAGTTTGTAACTAAATAAATAAATATATTAGATTATTTTTTTCTTGAACTCATTTTCAACAAAACATTGTATTAATAAATATCAGTTTGATTGCTTACGAGAATACCTTGTAAAACAAAACTAATCTATCAACCAAACCAAAGGCCCCATATTTCTAAACTGAATTTCATTGACTCGGTTTGGTTTGTTACTTTGTTTGATATGATTGACGAAACTACACTCAAATGTGAACCCACAACAAAAATTAGGCACAGTAAATATGGAAGTTTTAGTTGACTTTCGTTTTGTTAAAATATAAACCCATGTTTATAAAGAAAAGATTATCTATCTATTTGACCAAGTCCTCCTGTGTAAGACTTATATTTTTTTTGTCAAATTTGGGACACTATACCTGTTTTATATATTGAATAAAGAACCGTATACAAAGGTTGAAAAAACAGAGAAATGAAGTATAGAAATGGGAATGAAAATGTCAACTGATAAGACAATTGTCGGCTAACTAACCTGGTCAAGATAAGTTACGTATATGAAAAGTTACGAGAAAACACAACGTGGGATATTTCTTGAGACACAAGTCAACTATCAAACCGGACCGTATGGTTAAGAGACGATTGATTCTCGTACTATATTGAAGGCAGCAAAGTCATGTCTTAGCCACTTGGTTAAGTTCAACCATTGAACCAGTGGGTTTATTATCTACTTTAATTTTCGTCCTTAAACAATTTGACCCACGACCATTTGCTATCAAATGTTTGGACCGGACCGGACCGAACCAGACCGGTGAGATGTTAAATGAGAGACTTGCTTACCAAATTGTACCAAAACGGTTTATATTAAAAGGTGTAAAAAGTGGCCTTTTGTTGTCTTTTTCAGTACTTGACGGTGGAGGAGTAGTAGTAGGTGACCGTATTAACTCGTTTAAGCGTTTTTCATGCATATGGTTGTGACAGATCAAAATCACCGCGTTCCATGTTTTCAAAAATCTTATTTTTATTATGAGGTCTTTAATTATTGTAAGAAAGAAAGAGAATAAAAATTGTGGAACAATTTATTAGGTAAAGATATCTTTGGTAATTTTCTGTTTAATTGCTATCAAATTTTTTTTTTTTTTTTTTTTTTTTTTAAAAGTTGCTATCAAATATGTTATCTACGAGTGGAAAATCTATGGTAAACACAATGTATTTTTCAAGTGCTATACTATTTTTAAAGTTTATATAATCCATAGTTAAAATTAATTAAAATCAACAAATATAAGATAAGCACATGTCACTTATGTTTATTTTATTTATTTATTATAATTCAAAATGACACAGAAATTCTTCTAATTATTTTTAAAAATTAAAATATTATTACAAAACGTAACCGTCTTATCTTATTTTAAATTAACATATGTAGTTTCTTACCTCGCAAGATAATGATTTCACTAATAAAAATATGAAAGTTAAGATCAACCCATTAATGTTTACCACATAAAAAAAAAATACCAACCTCTATTAGTTTTTATTTTATTTTCTATATGCTTACAATGCAAAACAAAAAATTTCTAGAAAAAGAATCAATGTAAAAGTTAATTTTCACCTTAATTAGGCAAACATATAATTTTAAAAAATTTGATCTAATTTCAGTACTTTTGTAGGTCAGAAAAATTATTTTTAATTTCTTTCGTCGTTAATTTCAATTCAACAATCAACATCATTAGATGTGAAAGTCATTAAATGAAATTAACATACAATTAAAAGTGATTAATGCCACTACGCGCTCTTGCCTCCTTCTTAGTGGTCTTCATTTAACAAACGCCTTCTCTCTTTTTTCCTTTAAATCTCTGAGCTCTTTTTTCTTCATTTGTTTTTTTGCCAAAAAAAAATATATATATTGAATCTTCATTCATTAAAAAAACAATTTTTATTTTTCCCTATTCATCTTCGGTTCCTCACCGTCCGATGCTTTGACTCTGACCAATCAGTCAATTTGAGCTTCACAATCAACGGTCATGGGTCATTGTTACAGCCGGAACATCTCCGCCGTCGAGGACGACGAGATCCCCACCGGTAACGGCGAGGTTTCGAATCAACCATCTCAAAATCACCGGCATGCTTCGATTCCTCAGTCTCCGGTTGCTTCTGGTACTCCTGAAGTCAACTCATATAACATTAGCCCTTTCCAAAGCCCGTTACCGGCGGGAGTAGCTCCATCACCGGCGAGAACTCCGGGACGGAAGTTCAAATGGCCGTTTCCTCCACCGTCACCTGCGAAACCGATTATGGCGGCTTTGAGACGACGACGTGGCGCTCCGCCTCAGCCTCGAGATGAGCCGATCCCGGAGGATAGTGAAGATGTAGTAGATCACGGTGGTGACAGTGGCGGCGGAGAGAGGTTAGATAAGAATTTCGGGTTTGGGAAGAACTTCGAAGGGAAGTATGAGTTAGGGAAAGAAGTAGGGCGAGGGCATTTTGGTCATACTTGTTGGGCAAAAGCGAAGAAAGGCAAGATGAAGAACCAAACCGTGGCTGTCAAAATCATCTCTAAAGCTAAGGTCTGTCTTCTCTTTTGTTTGGTTTCAGAATGTAGGGACTCTTGTTTTGTTACTATTCACAACATAATCACTATTTCAGATTCAGAGGAATGTAGAATGATATAGTTAGGTTCTCTGTGATCATTGGTTAGATGATGAATTGGAATTTTGTGTTTACAGATGACGTCGACGTTATCTATTGAAGATGTTCGTAGAGAAGTGAAATTGCTGAAAGCTTTATCAGGGCATAGGCATATGGTTAAGTTCTATGATGTATATGAGGATGCTGATAATGTCTTTGTTGTTATGGAGTAAGTTGTTTGACTCTATATGGTTTGTTCTTTATTAAATGAATCTACTGTTAGATATTCAAATCTTCTTCTCCGATATGGTTTCAGGTTATGCGAAGGTGGAGAGCTATTGGATAGAATTTTGGCGAGGTAAATCCAAAGTTACCTTTCTTAGTCTTGCTTTTATATGAGTGCTTATTGTTATTTCGGCTTTCGTAGGTTAGTTATTTGCATTTAGATATGGTTCCAACCTTGTATTATATTTTACTGCAGAGGTGGACGATACCCTGAAGTCGATGCCAAACGTATTCTTGTGCAGATTTTGTCTGCAACAGCATTTTTTCACCTTCAAGGTGTCGTGCACCGTGATCTGAAGCCGGAGGTACACTGTTTGCTTCTATAAGTTGCTGATATTTCAGTTATTACCTATACCCTCTTCTTTGTTTTGTATGGTTGCTTAAACATATGGTACAATTGTGTGTCCAGAATTTTCTCTTTACCAGCAGAAATGAGGATGCGATACTCAAGGTCATAGATTTTGGCTTGTCTGATTTCATTAGATACGGTAATGATCTTTTTTTGTTACATGATTCTCTGCATATCATTAGTCTGGCTTTGACATTAAATATATCTAATGAGTTTAGCTGCAATGTGTAATGGTCATTTACGATATCGTAACCATATATGTTCCCTTGGCATTATTAGTCTTGCCAAATCTCATTTGTACAAGTTTTCCGCTCACATTTCTTATTTGTTAATCTTTTATATATGCAGATCAGCGTCTCAATGATGTTGTAGGAAGTGCATACTATGTTGCACCTGAAGTACTCCATAGGTCTTACAGCACTGAAGCAGATATGTGGAGCATCGGTGTCATAAGTTACATACTTCTCTGTGGAAGCAGACCTTTCTATGGAAGAACTGAGTCTGCAATATTCCGTTGTGTGCTTAGAGCAAACCCTAATTTTGAGGATATGCCTTGGCCTTCTATATCTCCTACTGCCAAAGACTTCGTGAAAAGGCTTTTGAACAAGGACCATAGGAAACGAATGACAGCTGCTCAAGCTCTAGGTAAGTTCTTTTCCGTGGGTTAAAACAGATATGATCTTGAAATGGAAACAATAATATGGCTTTAGATCTTATAAGTTAACTGTTTTATTTTTTCCATTAGCGGTAATATTATATGATCTATATTTGTAGCTCATCCGTGGTTACGTGACGAAAACCCCGGTTTGCTTCTTGATTTCTCGGTCTACAAGTTGGTCAAGTCCTATATCCGTGCCTCACCTTTCCGACGATCAGCACTTAAGGTAGTTTCTTGATATCCTCATATTATTATTAAGTACATTGTTCTTTTCTCTTTCTACTTAAATATAGCTGATTTACTTATGATAATAGTCGAACAATTTATGCTACAAACAGAATGTTACTTGTCTTTTTGGCACTCAGTGAATAATTTCCTGAGAACATCTTTTCCTATGGTTTTCTGTTTCTTATATTGACCAGTTTTTCATTTGTTAATCTTTTGAACAGGCTCTCTCGAAAGCTATACCTGATGAAGAACTTGTGTTCCTTAAGGCACAGTTCATGCTCCTGGATCCTAAAGACGGAGGCCTATCCCTTAACTGTTTCACAATGGTAAGTATGTCTTTCATGATTTAGCTATAGCATTTTGACTCGGACTTTGATTTGTGAATCTAGATCCAGTATATTTATCCCTTCTTGATCTCTAGATTCCATTTTCTGAATAGAAATAGTTTCCTGAAGCAAGAGATAGAAATATTGATTCAAAATAAACACAAACTAATATATACCGTTTATAATCGTTGAGTGTAACTGCAGGCTTTAACAAGATATGCTACTGATGCTATGATGGAATCAAGGCTTCCTGACATTTTAAATACGGTAACACATCTCTTATTATATATTTTATCTTCGCTTTTGAAGTTTATGAGTGGATCAATTATGAGTGTTAGATATGGTTTCATGTGTTGCTAGTTGAAAATGATTGTACATTTTCTCTAGGGTGGGAAACATTGAGAAATGATTGTGACTCGTTGAGCTTTAGTGGTAACTGTTTTCACCGTAATTCCTCAATTTGAATTCTGAGTTTCCCATTTTTTACCACTGTGCTTGCAACAGCAGACAATTCTCATTGATTGGTTTTAGATTTAGCTTGCTACAATCACCAAAATATCGCCAGAGTTTTCTCTGATATTGAGATTGAGGTTTCTTTGCTGTTTTTTTCCGTACTCCTATGGACTTAGCACTGTGTGCTGAATTACGCCATTTTTTTCCTTTTATAAAGATGCAACCTCTGGCGCAAAAGAAGCTTGACTTTGAAGAGTTCTGTGCGGCTGCGGTCAGTGTTTACCAACTGGAGGCTCTTGAAGAATGGGAACAGATTGCAACTTCAGCATTTGAGCACTTTGAACATGAAGGAAACCGAATCATATCTGTCCAAGAACTCGCCGGGGTATGGTCCTAATTTAAGCATCTATGAGATCGTGTAATCACCATCTCTTTCTTAAGATTAAAAACAATATTCTTATATTTGGGCGTGATTTAAAGCAGGAGATGAGCGTGGGACCGAGTGCATATCCTCTGCTCAAGGATTGGATCCGAAGTTCGGATGGAAAGCTGAGTTTCTTGGGGTACGCTAAGTTCTTGCATGGTGTGACCGTACGAAGCTCAAGCTCGAGACCTAGGTGACACACCATGATGTAAAAAGTCTTCTAACATGTGAATTGAGTTTCAAGAAACATCCTAAACAATGTCGTCGTCAGAGACCTTGGATTCAAAGATTAAAAAAAAAAACTTGAAATGGAAGTGAAGTCAGGTAGGTATTTCCTTTGTAAATGATTCTTTGAGCATTTTGTTTTCGAAACAAACTAAAAAAGGAAAAACATATTATATATGTTATAGAAGGAATTGGAGAGGTGTTGTTCTTCTGGTTTTATTCTCTGCTTTCACTTTCGTTAGTCTGATAATATGTTGTGTACAGAAGGCGATAGAAGTTTTTTAGCCGATAGTTGAAGCAAGTGTCAAATTTAGTGTATAGGAATGATAAAGTGTTTTTTCTTACTCGTATTGTGAGTACGAGTCCTTCGGTGTGAATGATACTGTGGAGTGCCCCATGCTCGTGAGAGGAGCTGGCTTTGTGGCTTTGGCAAATCCTATTGGAAAATCAGGTGAGAACATTACATCAATCCATAGGGGCATTATCAAAAGAGAGGCGTGACACAAGTGGTCTAAACAGCTTTAAAGAACAGACAAACAAAGAAGATGTGGTTTCTTGAATTGGTCTTAAGATTACATACCAGAGAAATGTGATTGAATTGGCAATTAAATCGTTGCTTACATTTAGTTTATCAAATGCTAAATCATGTCAAACATGTATGTCTCTCTCACATGTTAAGTGAGTGTAACCAAAAATGCGGAGAATATTGGTAGAGAAATCTTTACCAGGACAAAAAAAATATGGTAGAGAAAAACTGAAGTGGGTGGTTATAGAACAAACTTTTCATATGAATCAGTCAACTCGTAAATTATTATGCAAGTCTAATTTACCATTCCTAGAAAATTATTGAAATGTAATTTGAAATTGATAAACTCGTGTTGTAACCACTTGTTTTTTTGGCAAAGTTAATTCTTGCAAAGTTAGTTACACTCGTTTTACATGTGTTTGAAACATTGTTTAGATTTTTTGTTACTGTTTGATACATCTATCTGGTAGAGAAATCTTTTATACATTAATTGAGACACATTTTGGAGATCTAACATCTATTAAATATATCAGCTTTTTCATATAAAAGTAGAATTTAACAAACAAATCCAAAAAAAAAGAGAAAAAAACACATTTTCGATTTGGTAAAGAAAATACAAAGTTTAATAACATTAAAAGTTCAAATCAACCATATTACATTTACATAATTATACACTACTATACTAAACTTAAGTATAAAATCTAAATTGTACTGTATAAATTATTTAAAGATTAAAAAAATCCAAGTAGATGAACATAAAACACGTGCCTCTCCTAAGTCCTCCTAACTAATTGGTATTAAGTCACAAGCCTCCTTTATCCACTCGGTCTCCTTCACTATAAAAAGCAAAGAAATCCCAAAACACTTGTAGCACCACAACAACAATATCCACATTCTTCTTCTTTTGAGTATTACATCCAACGAAACGTCTCTTTCTTTCTCTCTGATAGGCAACAATGGCGCAGAGGAAGATGATTGTGTTTCCCACCAAGAATGAATTGTCCGAAGCAATGGCTGAGTACACTGCCAATCTCTCCGCCAAGTTCATCAAAGAGAAAGGCCTTTTCACCGTTGTTCTCTCCGGCGGTGACCTAATCGATTGGCTCTGGTTTCCAAAATCTCTCTCTTCTCTCATTTAATGTTGTATATAAGAGAAAAAGTCTAATCATTAACTCTCTAATATATCACACGTTGCAGCAAGTTGGTGCAACCTCCTTATATTGATTCAATCGAATGGCCAAAATGGCACGTCTTTTGGGTCGATGAGAGGGTTTGTGCATGGGAAGATCCAGACAGTAACTACAAACTCGCCATGGAGGGTTTTCTCTCTAAGGTTTCATAACTTAACCTTAAGACCAAAAAAAGATTTTATCATATGTTTGAAGAAAATTTATCAACATATTTTTTTTTTGGTAATCGTAGGTTCCGATTCCGGATAAGAACATCTACGCAATCGACAAGCACTTGGCGGCTGATGGTAACGCCGAGCACTGCGCGACGCTCTACGAGGAGTGTCTAAAGAATCTGGTGAAAGAAAAGATTATCCCAATATCGAAAAAGACAGGGTATCCTGAGTTTGATCTACAACTTCTAGGGATGGGTCCTGATGGCCACATGGCGTCTCTCTTCCCAAACCATCCACAGATCAATGAGAAGCAGAAATGGGTCACTTACATCACCGACTCTCCAAAACCACCACCAAAGAGAATCACATTCACTTTACCGGTCATCAACTCTACTTTGTACAATCTTATGGCCATTTGTGACAAAGCACCGGCCAAATCCGTGGCTGAGATCATGAAGCACAACAACCTCTCGTTACCTTCTGCTCATCTTAGTGCTCAAGTCGAAAATGTTTGGTACCTTGACCAAGCAGCTGCCTCCGAGCTCTAGAGAGGTAGCCTAAACACATTAATATTGGTGTTTTGTTTGTAGTCTCTACGTTGCTTTGTGTTGAATAACCGGTTAATACATTTGCGTACGTTTACTTCGTACAAAATGTGTTGAATATTCGAGCTAGTTGTTTCTTGTAGTTGTGATGTGAGTCCCTGGCTATGACTATATATCATTATAAAAATATATAGTGGGCTTCATTTAATCTGTCATTTCATGAATGGTGTTTAATTAAACTTTTCTTTTAGGGTTTATCATTAATTATTCATGCTTTTTAACTATATATTGTACATAGTATATACAAGTGATAATCTTATATACTATATATTATTGTTTTGTTTTATTATATAAAATCAACATGTATTAGATGAGAACACCTGCCCAATGTAAGTTTTTTTAATTAACCTCCATAACATAATTATACTATATAGTAATGCTGCAATACGCTCGTATACGAATAATATAGAAGATGAGAAGAATATTATTCGTTTTAAAATTCACAGAATGGGATTTACTTCAAAGTGGTAATTTTGTTGGCCAATAGTAGTTGATACGCAAGACATGCATTAAGTTAGTTTTAATATGTTTCCACACAGAAAAAACATGGACGTAGAATGCAAGCATTAATTGTATATACCAAGTAATTTGTGTATATCATGTCAAGGACAAAAAAAACAAGTCAACAGAATAAACCACAACCCCATATATAAACCTGTTTTCGGAGAATCTCCCAAATAATTATTGCACCAATAACCAGTATCTAACCTTGAAATAAACACTAAAGTAAAATCTTAAATCGAAACTCTCGCTTATAATAGAAAAATGTGCCAGAAGAGAAAATAGGTTTCTTGGCCTTTACTAGGGATTTGTTTCTGTTTTCAAGTGTGTCAGATTTGCTCAATATTTATCAAGTATGAACAAAAAGAGAAAAAAGTAGGTTGAGATTTTAATATGGTTGTTGAACCATTAAGAAAAAGGAGCCCATTTTCAAGACTCAAGAGAATGGTAATTTTCTGTCGATTTGTTAGTCTATAAACACCGCTTGTAGATGTAAAAATTTCAATGGTTTTGTAAAATGATGCAAATTGAGTTGTTCACTGTGGTGATCTTGCGTGTTGAGGATGAATTTGCCCGTTGAGCTAATAATTTCTGGTGAACATATTATGTCATTTGTAAGATGTTCATTGATTGTGATGATAGTCATATAATATGAAAACTAAAGTATTCATCTACTTTAAAAAAAATGAAACCTGTTACATTGCAATGAAATAAAAAATCCATTAAAGAGCTAGGAACAAAATTCAGAGGAAAATATGATTCTACTGTTCCAAAGAAGAATGTATGTGATAAATTTTATTCTTGCATCTATCTTTTTATAATTCCCATTTGGTGGTTATATCTCATTTATCTTCATTCAATTGATTTATTTATGAATATATTGTATAAGGCTCTAGCAAACAAATATGAGAAAGTTTTAAAAGCCAAATGTAAAGACTAAATTTTAAATATCGATTTAATAAGGAAAAGTTGTTACATCTGCAAAATATATTGTATATACACTATTGAAACTCGTTTCTGTCGATAGTGTCGAATCATGTGCAAGCAAGCTAAGCGTAGAGTGGAGACAAAAATTCTAGTAGTAAACTTTATTTAGTTTATCGTTGTTCAGAAAAGACATTTTATTAGTTTATAATTTGAAGAGAGTAGTGTACTAAATTAGTAGTATTGAAGAGCATCGTTCTATTTTATTTTCTTAAAGTAATTACATATAGAGTCGACGTTCCAACGACAACTCTGGACAGCTCACGCATTATGTGATTGGTAGTTAGGTTTTTGTTTGAATAGTTTTTTTGCACAAAAATTTGGTTTGGAAATATTATAAGTTACACATATCTACGGCCTTTAAAATCATGCAGCCACTCACCTTCAACCCTTGTATGGACCGGAGCTTCTTACTAGGGATTACCATTTGAATTTAACCAACATTTGAACTGCGGACCCGATGAACTAAACAGAAATCAAACGAAAAAAAAATTAACGAATTTATTGGCTACCCGTTGACAATTTATTTAACATTTATATGTACTGATGTTAGCAAATGAAATATGTCTTAAAATTAATGGACAAGAAAAATTGGTAACCAAGTAGAAAAGTGCTTTGAGAGTGTATGACAATGCTCAAGATCACTAGTTCAACTCCATCTGAAACTTGAAAGGGGGTATTTACATTTGAAATGTGGTTCCTGATACTTAAAAATATTATAGAGCAAAGATTCAGAATTCTTATGGTTTATCAAAAAAAAAAAAGAAAGTAAAGTGCCGAAGCCCGAGTTCATGGGATGTGCTTTTAGGTTCCGAATGGTTACGTTTGTACCTTAAACAACAGAATGTGCCAAAAGTGACAGCATTTTTGTGTTATATTTTCTTGTATGATCTGTTTTTTTTTTCTACTTTATAAGATGTAACTATAGTTTAGGTACATATTAATTTAAGAGATATATCATCAATCAAGTGGGTGTTTAATATTTTATACTAGTTTATTTCCAATTACTTGTGTAATCGTTTCATAACTCGATGAGCTGCTGTGAGATATAAAATTATATATGTTTTGATGGGTTTCTTATGACTTGCAGTTTTGTGCATATATAATTAAACAAAAGCGACCCATGTTATGAGCATAATTAAATAAAGAAAAAAATAATTAAATAAAGAAATCTATGAAACTTAACAAGCTGTTTAGGAACAAAAAGAAGAGTTGAAAACTCATTAACAATGAAGAGTGGTAACCCTAAAACAAATCATAATTAAAATACGATAAGCACTAAAATACATAATAATTTTTTTATTACAAATAACGCATGTTTATCCTAATTGCACGTTCATCACCTAATCATCAAAACATTTAACACCACTTCTTCTTCTTTTCTAACTATTACATCTCCTTGATCAGATTCTCATAATGGCATCTGTTTTGGAGAAAACGAAGAGTAAGAAGATTGTGTTTCCCACAAAGAAAGAATTATCGGAGGCTATGGCCACGTACACGGCCAATCTCTCAGCCAAGTTTTGCAAGGAGAGAGGCTATTTCACCGTCGTTCTTTCCGGTGGCGACCTCATCTCCTGGCTCAGGTCTACTATATAAGAAAATCTTTAAATCTTCTTCTTTTTCTTTTATTTAGTCTTATATTATATAAAAATGATTAAAATCCAATGTTAATTAACTTTTGCAGTGAATTGTTGGAACCAAAGTATCAAGAAAGTATCGAATGGTCAAAGTGGCACATTTTTTGGGTCGATGAGAGGGTTGTTCCATTAGACCATGAGGACAGCAACTACAAACTCGCCTTTGATGGTTTTCTCTCCAAGGTATTTTTCTTGCTCCTCATTTATCAAACTATTTTTGTTTTTTTGTTGGTAAAACGAACTATATATTTGAAGATACCTTGATACAAATTTTTGTATCAAACAAATATTTATGATATAAACATATATTGTTTTAAAATTAAGAAGGAATCGTACGTACATATATATTCAATTTCATATATATAAAAGAACTAGAATTACAAAATCATCTCGGCATATATTGCAAAAAAAAAAAACTTTGTGAAGTTAATGAGTTGCTAACTCAAAATCATGCTTTGACATTAATTAAACTGACGATGTCATTCATATTCGTGTAGGTTTATATGCATATTTTCCCAATATGATTTTATTTTAGTTATAAACCGTCTTGTTAGATGATTTTGATATATACATATATTTCACACTATTTAGGTTCCAATACCAATTGCAAACATATATCCAATCGACAAAGACTGTGCAGCCCTTGGTGATGCCAAAAGTGCAGCATTACTCTACGAAGAATGTCTCAAAAGACTGGTGAACCGAAACATCATTCGCACATACAAATCGTCTGGCTTCCCACAGTTCGACCTCCAGCTCTTAGGAATGGGTCCAGACGGTCACATGGCGTCTTTGTTCCCGGGACATTATCAAATCAAGGAGAAGGCAAATTTGGTAACCTATATCACTGATTCCCCAAAACCGCCTCCGAAGAGAATCACCTTTACTTTACCGGTTATTAACTGCGCTTCATACAACCTCATGGCTGTATGTGATGAGGCTCAAGCCGATGCGGTAGCTAAGGTTTTCAACCATAACTTCGACTTGCCTGCTGCTTGGCTCACAGCTGACGTAGAAGCTATCTGGTTTCTTGACCAAGCCGCTGCATCTAAGATCCCAAAAGGACTTTGATGGTTTAGTTGGCTTCTCTTCTATTTGTAACTTATGTTTCTGGTTTCTCTTTGATGGTTTTCAAATAAAAGCTATGTGTTCGAATGTAAGATCGAGTGGGTTCGGTTTATTCTTGCAAACGAGCTACTACATTTAGGCTTTTAGCCATTGTACTTATTTGTGTGTGATCTCTTGTATTTTTAAAATCACATAATTGATTTACAAAGTTACAAAACTCAGTTAAAAGTGTACGACGTATAGAGTCTTTTAGAAAAGTTCGACAATTACTCCAATTCATATTCATATACCTCAATCCAATGATTAGTTAGTCCCGGACAAAATAGCCGAAACGAAGAGAACCAAACAGAACCGAATCGAATTAGATGATCTGGTTCGGTTCGGAGATTGTAAATTAACCAAATGAAACTTGTCTTTCGGAAGCATATATATCAGTTCGGGTATTATCGAAGAACCGATAGGCTAACCTAACTATCCAAATACTTCTAAAAAATTTTTGGTTACTTTGGTTAGTTTTCAGTTAGTCTTTAGGTTAGTTCAAGAATTTTTCATGTATTTCGACTGTTAGAAGGATAATTTGTAACCGAGCCGAACATTACCGCGGTTCTAAACCGGTTCTTCACTCTATTATCCGAATCAAAAGGTATCCGAACCGGAAACAAACCAAATTTTGTTCGGTTCTTATATGAATCCTAAACATCTTATCCAAATCATAAAACTGAACCAGAACGGAACCAAAGATCTAGATCTACACATTAGTTCATAAGCTGGACCAGACTCATAAACAAACTAACAAAACACAGGTTTGGTCGGAGAAGGCTTTATTAATCCACTTGTCCTCCTCTCAGACTCTACAAAGTCAAAGTTGTTCACTTTACCTATAAAAACGCTCTCTCACTTTCTTTTCAATGGCTTCTTCTTCTTGTTTCCTTCGCTCGATTCTCTTCTCTTCTCCTACTAACCTTCGTTCAAATCACCATCTCCCCACTTTCTTCCCCAAGAATTATCTCATTTGCTCTCATTCCACTTCTTCTCGCTTCGAATCGCTCTCGGTTTCATCGATCGGAACTGGATCTACCAAGAAATCATCCGATACTCGGAGAAAGGTAAAGAGCATGGCTACGACAAATATAGGAAAGGAGGAGAAGAAAAGAGTCGAGATTTATGATCTCGAAGAGAATTTAGTGATTGATTTGGCTAAATTCACAGCAGATCTCTCCGATAAGTTTTGTAAAGAGAGAGGCGCTTTCACCGTCGTTGTCTCCGGTGGCTCTCTCATCAAATCACTCCGGTGAGTGTTCTTATCTCTCTTTTGAATTTTGATTCGAAACCATGAGATTTAAGGGTTTGCAACGTTTTGATTTAGGGTTTAGCATCTGTGAATTAGAGATTTGAATCTGGCTTGTGTATTGAGGAGATTCACTTCTTTGGTAGTTATGGCTGATCAAGAACATAGCTTTTTCACATTTTGACACACTTTATTGATAATGTTTCAGGAAATTAGTAGAATCTCCTTACGTTGATTCTATAGATTGGGCAAGGTGGCATTTTTTCTGGGTTGACGAGAGAGTTGTTCCCAAGAATCACGATGATAGCAACTATAAACTCGCTTATGATAGTTTTCTATCCAAGGTATTGAACACGTTCTCTTCAGGTTAAGAGTCAGCTACAACTTCTTCACAGTCTAATCATTTCTCTTTAGGTACCAATTCCGCCTGGAAATGTATATGCAATCAACGAAGCCCTCTCCGCTGAGGCTGCAGCGGATGATTACGAGACCTGCCTCAAACATTTGGTCAACACCAACATTCTCCGTGTATCTGAATCAACTGGCTTTCCCAAATTTGATCTCATGCTTCTAGGTATGGGACCTGATGGTCATGTGGCATCATTATTCCCTGGGCATGGTCTCTGCAACGAGAGCAAGAAATGGGTAGTTTCAATCTCTGACTCTCCAAAACCACCGTCTGAGAGAATCACCTTCACGTTCCCGGTCATCAACTCATCTGCACATGTAGCTCTAGTTGTTTGCGGTTCTGGGAAAGCTGAAGCTGTGGAGGCAGCTTTAAAGAAGACTGGGAATGTACCACCTGCTGGTTCTGTTTCTGCTGAAGACGAGTTGGTTTGGTTCCTGGACAAACCAGCATCTTCCAAGCTCTAAAAACAGGTGGTATGCTTCCCATTCCAGTGAACTTACCAATGTGACTAGTCCGGTTTAGTTTTTGGATTTTGACTCTTTGGTTCTCTCCATTTATGTTGTGGGAAGAGACTGTTGTGATAAAAGCGTGTACTTTACATGGAAATAATGAACTAATCAATGGTTTCTCTGATTTGTTTTGGTGTATTTTGGTTAAAATCTATCGGAACCAACACTCTCCAATTGTTGTTTTGACTAAAGACTATAACTGATTGTGTAGTATGCTCCGGATCGGACTAAAGTCGAATTTGTCCGCACTTACTTCACCATTCACCATTGCTTGTTTTTATTCCACTCCCAAAAACTTCATACTAATAGTAACAATATAGTGCATACTTTTGTCTGTTCCATACTTTAGTCTGACGTTTTGCTTACTAATAAGCTAAGCGTTACTAAAATATTAATACGCATGATCCAATCCGTAACGTATGAACCAAGCATTCAAAGCCTAAGTTGGTTTAGTTTGTGTAGCCGAGATTTGAGAGTTACAAATAGATTAGTACATGTAGTTGTAGTGAGTGAGAGGAGATATATTTCCTAAAGTTAAACATGTATAAATTATTACAGAACTAGAAATAAATAGAAATGGTTGTTGAAGTGAGATCTGATTCATCTGAATGAGGAATAAATGGTTTCTGAATCATATATTAGATTTGTTGATGAAAACATATATGGTAATAGATCGACATTACGGTATTTTCCATTATTTGTGTGGTTTCACATTATTTTACATGTCTAGTTTTTTATATTTAGTAATAAATAATCCAAATATCTTTAGATACTAAATTAATTTTTATGAGATTTTTTGTTAAATTCAAGTAATCAATCATCTAAACATGTGAAGATCGTATATTAATGATAAGGGTAGATAAATAAAAAAAGAAAAGTAAAAGGGCTAAAAGTGTAATATAGAGTATTTGGCTACGTGGTGATGGTGGGGTACTGTAACGAACTTTTATAAAAAAAGCCAAAGAAAAAGGGCTTTAATGGCTCCAATGACCATTTACTCTGATTTTGACTTCTCTTTTCAGATTCTAGAGAGATAGAGAGAAAAATCGCAACTCTCTACAGAGAAGCGGAAGCTACTTCTTCAACAACGCGGCTAAGACGGAGAAGAAAGGTCGTATGGTTTTCGCCGGAGTTGTAGATCAAATCTGTTACCGATTGGTACGGACATTGTTCCGCAAGTTTGGACCTTTAAATTGGGGAAGAGGAAGATAGATACAGAGAGAGAAGGAGAAGGAGTTTTGGGTTTCGATGAAAGCTCTACGAAGAATACAAACGAAGTCTACGTTTCCAAATCCTTCTTCTCCGTCATCTCCGTGGACTCATTTGCGTTCTGCTTTCGTCCTTGTTACTTCTTCTTCTCCAGCTTCTTGTTCTTCTTCTTCTGATCCGTTAGTCTCTTTTGATCTCTCTATCTCATTCTCAGTTTCTATATGATTTGATTTGTGCTTCAAAGGGGTTAATCTTTATTACAGGATCAATGTTTGGATTTGTTTTTTTTACTTTTGTCCTAATTGAACCTTTACTTAGTTTCCATGTATAGGATCAACCTATCTTTGGATATCTCCTTTTACTAGCAACAAATAAGTGCTTTTAGTATCACTTTAGCTAGTGGAGATTGTTTGCATTAGTGAAACTATTTCGATTTCTGTTTTTTTTTTTCTGTTCAGGCATCGGCTTAAATCGCCCTGGTCCCGGAGAAAAGGGAAAAAACCACTCACACTTCGCCGGTGGAGAAGATGTTTCACCCCTGAGGGTAGAATTCGGAATGGGGGAGTTGATTTGTTGAAGAAAGTTCGGACTAGAGTGAGTCAAAGCTTCACCACTTTGTGAAAACTTGTTAGTGTATGTTTTGGAATATTCATTTTCTTTTTTACTCCTTTGTAGGGCATTGATCCTAGCATTCGGTCTGAGGTGTGGCCATTTCTTCTTGGAGTGTAAGTATACATTCAAACTCTAGTAGTTGCAACAATGCACTTATGTCAGTTGATTTGTTACAACAAAATCTCTACCGTGTTGCTTGTTATGTGTTGAAATCAAGAACATTGTCATGGTGTTCACACTTATGTATCACATAACCATAGTGTTCTTGCTTCGTTTTCCTCACCTTTGTTTATTTTCTTCTCTGCAAAACAGGTGTGATTTCAATAGTTCCGAAGAAGAGAGAGGTGCTACAAGAACTTGGAGAAGGTGAGAAAGAGATGAATCACCGCTCGAGGATCTTTTATATATATTTTGTGCTTCTGTGACTTGATTTTACTTAAACCTTATAATTGCAGAAAAGTGTATGAGAGACTACGCAGGCAGTGCAAAAGGCTTCAAAAACAAAACAGTGGGACTTTTAAGTTAAACAAGATCAATAAAACTACTCAAGATGATGAGCATGATAGTTGGTCTCTTGCGCAAGACTCTGAAAGTTCATGTTCTGATGATGCTTGCAGCGTCCACGAGTCTCTTATCAGCGATAAAGACAACACGGAAGATATTGGCTACATGAGTGATGTCTCATGTACGCTTGACAGAGACTATAATGGTTCAAGACACCTGAACTCTGAGTCGTCAGACTCAGATTCATCTGATGAGAATGATTATGTTCAGGTCGCTCCTTCTTGTGAAGGGAAAGATGAAAACAGTACTTCTCCATCCAGCATATATATTTCTCGTACCAAAGAGGATTTTGTGACCTGGCAGCGTATTATCCGTCTAGACGCTCTCCGTGCAGATACAGAATGGACTCCATATTCTCAATCCCAAGCTTTGGTTTCAGAGAATAGGGCACGTCGTGCTGCTGAAGCAGTTGGTCTAAAGGATTACAGTTATTTGGAACCTTCGAAAATCTTTCACGCTGCACGGCTTGTTGCTGTTCTTGAAGCCTATGCCTTACATGACCCTGAAATTGGCTACTGCCAAGGAATGAGTGATCTTCTCTCCCCTATACTCTCAGTCATACCTGATGACTACGAGGCATTTTGGTGTTTCGTTGGGTTCATGAAGAAAGCTCGTCAGAATTTCAGAGTCGATGAGGTTGGGATCACAAGGCAACTGAACATAGTCTCAAAGATTATCAAATCCAAAGACTCACAACTCTACAAGCATCTTGAGAAAGTCAAGGCTGAAGACTGTTTCTTTGTTTACAGAATGGTTCTTGTTATGTTTAGAAGAGAGCTGACTCTGGAGCAAACATTGCATCTCTGGGAAGTGATTTGGGCAGACCAAGCTGCAATAAGAGCTGGGATGGGGAAATCTTCCTGGAGCAGACGAATAAAGCAGCGGGCTCCTCCCACGGAGGATTTGTTGCTGTACGTGGTAGCTGCTTCTGTGTTGCAAAGGAGGAAAGTCATAATAGAGAAGTACAGTAGCATGGAGGAGATTCTCCGAGAGTGCCACAATATGGTAGGGAAACTAGACGTGTGGAAGCTCTTAGACGATGCACACGACCTTATTGTTACCCTCCACGCCAAGATCGAACATTCTATCCCACAATAATCCTTTTCATTGTTATTGCGGTTTATAAGAACTGCCTTGGTGCTTGTGTTTGCGCAACTATGAAATGTGGCTTCCTGGCAAGCTATCAGGGGATATAGTAGCCGCGGTTGGAACAGAATCAAACCGAGGATTTGATTTACCGCTATCTAAATCCCGGTTTAACATATCAAATGGCCTGAATCAAGATAGGCATGATTTGTGTGGTGTGTTGGGAAACTTTCAGAGGTGAGTTTCTCTGCTTTCATTTTCAATTTTGTATATGGAAACAATTTTGTTTGTGCCGGGAAAGAGAATCTTTCGCCGGTAAAAGAAGAAACCAACTCTCTTTCTGTTCATTCTTATTCCAAAAGTATAAATATTACATAAGACATGTAAGTTTGGTTTCATCCCTCTTTAACTGTCTACTCCTAACCTAACCACATCTACTATACATTTCTCCGGCGGTAAGTTCGGGTTTTGTCTGGAAAATCTTTCTGCCTTAATGAGCCGCAGTGAAGTTCATACAGATAGGAGGTCTAACCTTAGCCAGAGCCAGCAAAGAAGAAGGCAGAATCCAGAGACCATCTCCACATATCAAACCTGATGCAACAGCTGGAACCATCACATCTGCCTTCTTACGATTCACCTTTTTCCAAACGTATACCACTAAGCTCCCGATACACATATCGATTGCGAACGACCCACCCACCAGGAACGGTACAGCCATTGCCATCGGGAGTGGGATCCACTTCCCTGGCTTATCTGGTAAGAGGTCTCTTGCCAAGTTGGCAGCAACCGCAAAGGCAAAGAATCCGTAGCAAAGCTCTAGGCAATGCTTGGGGAGAGCGGAGGGACCTTGAACACCGATAATAGCCATGTTTCTGTATATCATAGCATAAGGAGCTTTGTATTCACCATTTTGGTTTCCAACATCAAACGCCTTGTAGAAGAGGAAGAAGGTGAGTGGCGCAACCACGCAGCCTATCGCTGTCCCTATGGCTTGTGCAACAAGCATTGAGCGGGGCGAGGTTTGCGTAAGATGTCCCGTCTTGAAATCATGCATCAGGTCAGCTGAGACAGAGACAATTGATTTGATGAGACCACAAGCAACCATCCCAGCCACCACTCCATCGTTTTTTCCTGCCAGTGCCGCCATCACAAAGAGCGCCGCTTTACCATAGTTGTAAGCCATGTTCATATCCGTTAAGCCAGCTCCATAGGCGTTACAGAAGCTGAGAGACGGGGCGAGGAGGTAAGCTACGAGGACGAAGTACCATTTCAGCTGAGGGAACATCAGAGGGATGGCAATGATGGAGACAAGGGAGAAGAATAAGTATCCGACACAAGCCATCCATAGCGGAATGCTCTCTCGAACGAACACTTCATTCTCTCGTTTCAGGTTATCGGATTCTTTCGTGCTATCTTCTGGAACTTCTACCACTGCAATCAGTCAATTGGTTATTACTTTTACATCGAAACAAATGCAAGACACTGTTAGCTAGATCCTTCCACAGATAACTTACATGTGCTGATGCTGTTGGTTTTGGAGAGTCTAGAGTGGAAGCTTCTTCCAGTGAAAAAGAGTATCTTAACGAAGTTATAAAGCCCATCTCCTAAGATCAGTGCAATGCATATAAACACCTGCAACAACACAAACAAAACTTATCGCATCTTTTTGCTACCACAGCTGTAAGATATATATATAAAAAACTAGGATGAAATCAGACCTTGTAGCCGTTTAAGCCCTGCATACTATTATCTTTCAATGTTGCAGGGAACCATTCGCCTTTAAGCCGGGCTATGAGAGGCCACATGATTCCCCACGAGAGGATGGCACCGAAGAGCAACGACAGATTCACCAAATGAGAACAAATCATCCCAGCTCCAACATATGTCATACTGAAGTCAAAGTAGAATCTATATCCCATAAAGAGATAAAGCTTCTTCAATCAAACATGTTTAAACATTTGAAGGATTATATAAGAAAAACTGAGGAAACTCACGTTTTGTCCAAAGCTTGTAACCCAAATGTAGGGAACTGAGAGAATCCGCATTTTTCACCACCTGAATAGAACCATCCAAAGAATGCCCAAAAGAAACTCAAACCAAACGATTTTATAAACCCGCGAATCTGTTTCCTGTATCGAAAACGACGAAAAATATCGATATATATCCCAATCAAGTAAGAAAAAACAAGATTCATCAAGAACATATATAGAAAACATACTTGGCTGTCTTATCTCCTTTGCTAGTATGAAATCCATTTATAAGAACAGCTGTTGCCGTTCCACTAGGATAAGTTAGCTTGTAGTCTATAATCATCACCTGAAATTTATACAATTCATTCTCAGAATTTAATCACACCATTGAAATCAAAAATTTACTCTGTTTTCATAATTGCTAGATATCAGTACCTTTCGAAGAGGTACCAATACAACAAGTCCAATGAAGCTAGTAACGAAGAGGAATGATGTCATCCATCCAACACCGGGCTCTTTTATACCACGAGGATTGTTTCCTTCGGTGTTCACTCCTGTCTCCTCGTAAGTTCGTCTATTCAAACCCAACAAATACGATGCAAATCCACCTGCAAGAGAGATGCTGTAACAAGCAACAGCACAAGTTTGAGCAATAGTGTTCTCTTGACGTGTGAAAGGCGTCGTGGCGATTCCGGCTTTTTGAAGAACTTTGGTCCATGATTTGAGGAAAACAAAAGCCAAGAGAGCTGATGAGATGTTGAGATTCGGTACGAGTCCTGTCGTTAGATTCAGCTTCAGACAGATCACACTGTAGACAATCCCTATCAATAAACTCGCGACGATCGCTCGAACCGTGATCTGTTTCCTCCATGGCGGTGGTTTTCTCGAATCGATAAACTCGTCTTCCTGAAATTGGCTCTGTTCTCTCTCAACCCTTTCGTTTTCCATTTGAAGAAAACGAATCTCAATAACCTAAATCAGCTCTTCCTTCACCTGGCCCCAAATCGTTAGGTTGCTTCTTGTACACGGAAACAACGTTTTGAGCCTAGCGAATTCGAAGAAAATATGCGAATCTGAGAATCGAATGATTCGCAGACTCGAGGTTTGGCGTAAGATGGAAGAAGAAGAAGAAGAAGAGAGAATCGCATATTAGTGATATTGAATTGAAGAATTTTTTTTTATAGAAGAAGAGAAATGAATGAAGAGAGAGAGAAAGTGTACTGCACAGAAGTACAAATTAGGGTTTGCATTGTAATTGAGAGTACATATATTATGTGATTCAGATTCAACCAAATGTGGAAAAAACACACGTTTTTCAGATAAAAGACAGAGCGGGTTGATATATGGTTGTTGGTCTGAAACTCACTAACCGTGCAATTTTTTATATTTTAATATATGATCCGAAAAAAAGAATAATAAGAAGATGGTAGTACAAATCCGGTAAAGTTGTATATTAACAAAAACAGAACAAATATTGTGAAGTTGGTGTTGGTAATAATTATAAAAATAGGAAAAAAATGGAGTCCCTTGAAAGTGTCGATAGTAAACAACAAACCCCACAAAGAGAAAGAGCACTGACTTTTGAAAAAGAGTGGGTTTAGTTGAGTTTGGTGTCTATGTTTGACTTCAGTTACTACCTGATGTGTCCCAGCTTTTTGATGTGTGTGTTGTCAGCTTCTATTCCCATAATATTAAAAGTTTGACCCATATATTCTGTTAAAATTATTCCATAATCCATCCATTTGTTATATATATATAAAAAAACACTGTTACACAACAACAATATTTATTATCAAAAATATTTTTTTCACAGTTGAGTTTTGGTTTTTTTTTTGGTCTGATTCGTATGGATTACGTATTATACGAAACTTTACGAATGTAATTTATTTTGGGAAGTGTAAGTTAGGAGGTAACATAAAATTATGACTTGCACACTTTACCTTCAAGTTAATTAATTTCTAACAACTACTATTATATATTCAGATGAGAATTCTACCAAATTATGTCATAAATTAAAATTTTACTTTAAGCATCAACAAACGTATAGACCATTCCACTTTTCTAGATATGATACTCTTTTTTATCGTATTGCAATATGTAATAATTGTATACATAGTTCTAGATAAGTATTACTTTGAAATAGAGTATATTTGTTTGTCTAGTGTACTAAGAGCAGCAATGGTGGTCTCTCTTATGAGTCCCTAAAAACCAAAATAATAATAATATTTTAATGTTGTTATTATATTTTAGTTTTTTAATAGAGTTTGACTACTAAAAGAACTACACGTGTATATTTGGGGTTGAGACTGTCCCTTAAATAAGGGTTTTTGGAGCTCCTCTCTCTTCTGTCCCTCTCTTTTTAATTATTTTTCTTTATTTTTATGATAAAGGACTCATAAGAGAGACCACCATTGGTGCTGCTCTAATGAACACCCCAAAAAAGAGAAAGAGTGACATAATTCACGCAGAAAGAACCGCGTAACGTAGGCAATTGGATTAGACCGACGTGGACGTCCGAGCTCAAAATGGCGGGTATTCATAAGGGCCTAAATAATAATATTTCATTTGGAGGAAATAAGATCACACATTTTTTTTGGGTGTAAATGTTAAAAGAAGATCACATATTCTTGTACGTTCGGTTATCCATTTGGTTTCGGTTGTATTTATTCGGTTATCGGTTTTTTCGGTACTTTAGTATCCATTCGGTTATTTTGAAAGTTCGGTTCGATTCGGTTCGGTTCCAGTTCTTTCGATTTTAAAATTTAGTATCTATTCGGTTATTTTGTTTTGAATATTTTCAGATATTTTGGATATTTTTGGTTATTTTTGAATATTTTTACTATAATATATATTTTTTTCAACCATTTTTAATTATTTAGTCTAGAAATAACTAATATTTTTGAAAATATATTTATATTTGAGATATTTTTGGTTACCTGAAATATTTCAATACATAATCATTCGGTTTCGGTTCTTTTGGTTATAAAATTTAGTAACCATTCAGTTATTTTTCAATTTTCGATTTGATTCGATTCGATTATTTTTGTTTTGGTTTTGATTCGGTACATTTGGTTCGTTTATTTGACCGGGCCTAAGACCATTGGAAAGAAAAAAGAATAACAGATGGTTTATAAGTTCAAAGGCACCTCTCGTCACAAGCTGGACTTTGGGAGTGTGTAATTTCTTACACCATATATGATATATATTGAATTTTTTGGTGTAAGTGACGGCTGTTTGTTCGGTAACTCACTTTCTTGCACACAACAAATCTTATCTTAATAACCACATCATTCATAGAAAACTTAGTGGACTGAATTCTACGAATCTCTTGTGAGAAAATTTCCAAAATTCACTGAATTCTACAAATTTCTGAAATGCTAAATTTTGTGGTTTGTCTTGTTTCTATGAGAAAAGACAACGAAAATTAATAAATAAATAAATAATTATTGATGAATCAAAGCTCGAGTTTTTCTCTAACAAAAATACAAAATAATATTTTGTTCAAGGGGACAGGGACGTGGTCGTACTAGGAGCAAGGATCTGGCCTGCAATGGAAGCAATCTTCGCCGTCAACCTCACATAATAGTTGGCTGCTACCATCGGAGTCCGGCGAAAGAAGTTAGTCCTCTCAACACACACATCAATATACCCAAGTGCTTGATTCTGCTGTGCCTTCATCGCCACGTAATCACTGTTCTTCATCGACGTATAAGCACTCTGAAGACGAGAAACCACGGCTTTGTACGCGATCTCGCAAGCGGAGAAAACGGCTTTGTCCTGAGTATCTGTAGCGTTTGGGAGAAGATAGTCTTGGATTTGAGAAACCGTCTCCGTAGCAAACGTCAGAGCTCTTTTTGTCATCACTTCCGTTATGGTCGCTATATTTGCGTGCGGCGAGTGTAGCTGTGACGTGACAATCAATTCACACTCATTGAAGTTCACTGTTTGGTTGCAGATTCTGTCGATTATAGACTTTGTTGGTTTGTCTGGATTCACAGTTGAGGAAAAAGGCAAATGTGAAATCAAGATCATCACAAGACTAGTGATGATCAGATTCATATTCATATAGTGAGCCATTTCGGTGTGTGATGTAAATGCTTTACGAAGACGTACAAAAGCATATAAATTTATACTCAGATTACTATACCAAATCGAAACCATTAATTATGTATATGTATCTTAAAGGAAATAAAAGGAGCAAATTTTGTAAGCTAAATCGAAATCAATAACTATGTATATATACCTTCAAGGAAATAAAAGGAGCAAAGTTTGTAAGCTAAATCGAAATCAATAACTATAGTATCTTAGCTTAAAGGAAACTAAAGGAGCAAATTTTATAACTAAACGGCCATTTTGTTAAATGAAACATCCAATTTTTTCCTGCATTGATCTTATAGAGAACCCTAAAAAACAAGAGTGACAACATATGACAAACTTTAAGTATTAACTACAAATATATGCTTAAAACTTTTATTAGTTTAAGAAAAATGTTATGTGGAGTAATCATTATTTTCATTTGTTAGATAAAACATTATTTTTCATTTGTAATCATTATATAGCTTTAAAACATTATTTTTAAATGGTTATGCTGGTTTGCTAGATAAACAACATCAAAAAAAAAAATAGTAAGTTAGTTAGAAAAAACCATAAATATATGTATGATTTTCAATAGGGGTGGGAATTTGGGTAAGCGGGTCGGGTTCGGGTAAAACCCAATCGGGTACGGGTCTTTCAGATTGAGAAGTTTAGGACCCAATAGGGTAAATCTAAAATATCGGTTTGGTTTCGGTTCGGATCGGTTCGGATATAGATTTCCAGGCCCGATATCTGAATTTTTGGGTAAATATCCAGATTTTTTGGGTAAATATCCGGATTTTTGGATAAAATTTCGGGTTTCGGGTAAAATTTAGATTTTTGAATTCAATATTCGGGTATTTTCGGGTTCGGGTAGGGGAATTTAGGACCCAATAGGGTAAATCTTCGTGTTCGTGTTCGGTTTCCAGTCCAATTTTTCGGGTCAGCTCCGGTTCGGGTAATTTTAAATATATGGCTGAAACATAATAGTTTTGTTTTCCCATAACAGTTAATTACTATAAAACTAAAGTATTTAAGAGTTACAATAACATATCAGCAACAAATGTTTCTTTGATCAGATCAATTGTAGCTCTTTATTAGTAAATCCCTATTATACAGAGAGAGCCAACAGAAGAAAAGAATCCTAGAATACAGTGGTCTTAGAGTACTTGAAAAAGAACTCTTCATTGTTACAGTAATCAAATAAAACTGTATAAACCTGAATCAACAGTTTTGGGAACCTGCTAGAGAAGTACCTCTCGAACCCTTCAGGTACACTCCCAAGTAGTTCCTGTAATTCTTTTGGAAGCTCTCTATAGTGATTCAGTTTGTTCCGTATGACCCGTAACAAATCGCGGATGCTGTCAAACTTGTACCGCCTGTATCGCCCGATATTGTCTAGGAATATGCTATCCAGTTTCTCATCCCACCGCCCATTTAAAGTAACCGCTGCTGTGCTTTCAAGTGCAGCCAAGAGCTGTGAACCTTCTTCTCGGTTTTCCAGTTCAACTCTATCGCTTGCATCCCGAAGAAAAGACAGTCTCATGTCAGAGTTCCAGAACAATGGATGATGCATAACATCTTGTGCTCTCGGTCTGCATTTTCAAATATTGAAAAAGGTTCCATTATCAAATCTCGCTAGTTTTGATAGCAATATTAACCACAAGTGCCATCATCCATACCTCAAATTTGGATCCGGGTTTAGGAGACCAGTGAGAAGATGAACAGCTTCTGGAAGACTCTCGATCAAGAAAAGATCCTTTTGATCATTCAAAACGTTTACGTCCCTCTCATAATTGTCTCCGTAAGGATGTTTACCTCCAGTCATACAGAAAAACAGAACACACCCTAAACTGAAGAGATCAACCGCTCTTGTTTGTCGTTCATTGCGGAGTTGTTCAGGTGCTTGCCACCCAGAACTTCCAGAACCTAAACCTATCATTAAAAACAACAATTTAATACGAGAAGAATTTATCGATTTTTGTTTCCTTTATCACATTGTATCATGTAAGTTTTCAAGATTTTTACCAGTTGAGTTTCTAGTCAAGGCACTTGTGTCGGCTGGCAAGCGCTTGCTAATACCCATATCTGATAGCTTTGCACATAGAGATGAGTTCTTAACAATCAACACATTTTGAGGCTTTAGATCTCGATGTACGATTCCAATATCATGCAAATGAACTAGACCAGCAACTATATCCCTGTAAAACAAACATGCAAAGATCAGAAAGATGTATGCAACCTTTGATTTAAGTGTGAAAGTGTTATGAACCATAGTCTCGTATCAGAAAGATGAGAGACTAAACAAACCTCATTAACTTCAACAAAACAGGAGAAGGATGTCCGTTTTCCTTCCATAGCTCAACTCCCTTGCCATTCTCAAAGATTGGGTTTATCTGAATCGAATGTATACTACTTGAAGCCATTGGACTCTCAAGTAGTGCAGATGATGCATAGATGAGATCGTTTAAGCTACAAGCACACAGTTCCAATGAAATATAGATAAAATGTTCGTCCTGGTCAACCCCGTACCAGCGGACAATATTTGAATGTTTGTCTGAGGCCATGAGATTCAAAATCTCCTTCTGAGCCACATCATGGTGTGATTGTACTAGACGCTTAACCGCTACAAGACGACCTTCATAGGATCCCTCAAGAACAACAGTTCCATTGCTCCCTTTAGCAATCTCCTTGTTGGAGACAAACAGTTTACCAACCCTATATCCTTCTGCTGAACTATTATTGAGGCCAGGGAAAGCAGTAAGTAATCTCTTCTCATTCTCCTCATGAGAGGGATCTTTGTTCCCTCCAGATATAAATCCATTCTCTTTCTTGTGAACCGCCTTTGTAGTACCATTTTTCTTGGATTTTTTCTTCTTCGGTGTCGCGATTGGCACTTCAGATACATATGGTTCCTTGATCCGAATGCTCTGTCTTAATCGGTAAAAGAAAAGGCCGCAAACCGAAAGCATAGTAACACAAAAGCCGAAAATTAGAACAATCAAACCAGAAAATTTGCTAGCAAAGCCTGCCTGTTTCGTGCTTCCATCAATAATATCTGTGATCTGAGATATCACAGTCTCAGGAAGAGGAAGGGAGAGGACTTCTTCAGCCTCTTTATTGCCCGGAAGTGTCAACTGATTCCCATCTCCAATAGCCAACTGATTAGGTTTTCTATCTTGAAACGGAAGATACAACGCCTCGTCTAGAAAACCAAGTCTCGGAAACAGTGTTTCATACTTAACATTACGTAACTGTACCATAGGAACACTTGTCGTATAAGACAGCGGGAACTGGTTTTTCCCCACTGATGATGATAACCCACTGATGAACTGTACGCTCTCATGATTCTGTAGTTTAGCTTCCATCTTAGCATAAGAAACACTCCACAAAACATCTCCAAACTTTGATATACATTGTATTTTAAAATCTTTTCTCTCAATATAAACCAGCTCAGGAAAATCTTCCGATTTCTTAAACCCCGATCCAAATAGTAAAGGAGCTTCTTTAGACAAAACAATAGCCTTCTCTTTATCATTTTCAACAACTGTATTAGAATACAGCTCGTCCATTCTATACCTCTTAACTAACTTCCCAGTCTTCCAATCCAAGAGAAACACAGATGTATCCTTTTTACCTAAAACAATCCTATCCGTCGATGTGTATGGCAACGTACCAATAAACTCCGAAGCATCCACTATCTAAAACAGAGGAAAAGCTACACACTTCAAATGGATAAAGAAGCACTTCAATATCTTAAAGACTCATATGTGAGAGACAGTGTTACCTCATTAACGCGTTTTCCTTTTCGTACAGAGGAATTGTAAAGACGCCAATCTTTATCACAATCCATGTAAAAGTCATCACCAAGCACCGAGGAACGTTCTTCATCAGTGGTGTAATGATAATGAGGAGCTTGGTAAGACGAATATATAGGCTCATTGGTATGGAATGTCCAATCTAGCTTCTGTGAAGACATATCCACCAAAGATATCGATCCATCTACCGTAGAAACCAATACATAACCAGATTCTCTGTAGATATCACGATCATTATAGTTTGTTAAAAACTCTGACTTGTATAAAGGTGTCAACTTTGAGACCAAATCAAATAGATGTTGACATTTCCGAATCAAATCAAACCCTATATAAAGAAAGCTTCCAATAGAAGAAATGTCAAATGAATCAAACGAAAAAAATCGAAAGAAGACTAACCGATCGGATTGAGAGATTTGATTGGAGATAGATTTGTCATAGAACTTGGAGATTTCAGATCCTTTGAAGCTGTGTGCTAATGGAGATACGAGAAGGAACAATATCAAATCAAGTAGTGCAGATCCTCTCATCGCTTTAGAAAACCATGAAAATTTCTTCTTTGAATAGAGAAAAACACAATCGAATGTTAGATGCACTCTGAGGGGATTAGGGTTTATGGAGATCTCCTATACGAAATGGAGAATTCGAAAACGGAACAAAACTGAAGTTTGATTACGCGATTTGACTTCGCAAATTTGCTGTCGGAAATGAAATGTCGACGGGCTTTAGATATCTTCGTCTTTAACCTTTGAACAATATTGATGATAACAAACAATAACCGGATCGGTTAAAGATGTTTTTGTTTGTTTGATTATCGGTTTAAATCGGTGATTTCAATTTGGTAAATCATTGGTTCGGTACAATGTTTTTATTGATTTAGATAATTAGTTAATGCGATTATATTGATTTTCATGTTTCATGGTAACATTTTATTATATAAATTTTGGTTACCGAACTTGCTAACTCACAGAATCGTGATACGTGTCAAATAAATCATAAGATGTAGTCTCAGTCATATCTAGAAAAATTATTTACTCTATAAAAAAATAGAATATAAAAAGAAGTATTAATTTATTCAATTTTATTTATCTATTAAGCTCGACGAACCAAGTGCCAAAACCAACTTTTATTAGTTTTGATGTGAAAATAAAATAAGATATATATATATATATATATATATGTTGGTTTAGGCAAACATATTCTTTATTTTTAATAAATGGCGAAATTGATGTGACAATTTCTTATTGATAATGTATTCAAAATTTGTTTATTAGGAAAATTGTTTTTTCATAGTTAATTTTTTTTTTTGTAAATATAGTTGTTGAGATTTTTTTTCCATAAATTTGGATGACATTAATGGTAATAACTGATATTCAAAAGAAACAAAAGAAAAATCAAATATCATATTTTTTTAACCATAAGTGTCATCCAAATTTGGTTAAAAATTCTACAAGTTATTCAAAAATAAATTTAGCAATTCTTATAACAAAATCACAAAATTAGAGAATAAATAAAAACATGAAATAATCCAATTAGATATGAATAAAGAGGATATGTGATAAAAAGAAACACCATAAATAGTTTTCTTTTTTTAAAGCACATCATAAATATGCCCATATCATATGTAAAGACATTGCATACAAATGCATAGAGACGTGTGACAATTTCTAATTGACCACTTTAATTAAGAAAAAAATCATAGTATCCAAATTATAGTTATAATATATTATAATTTACTCCAGTTATAATATAGTACAAATAATTTACTAAATTGTTTTACAATTTTCCTGCATATATATGTGTGATTTGATTAACCTCTATCAACAGACTCCACCACCCTCTCATCCTCCTGTCACAAGACTCTACCATCCTCCCATCATTCCCTATATCCGACTTCCGTGAGTATCAACATGATGCATGATGTCTCTGTTGGGGATAACTCCATCGCGGATGCTAACGAACGGACCTTGTATATAACGTTTCCTCGTGGGGTTCCTATGTCGCAAGAAGAGGTGATCAAGCAATGTTTCACCGAACAATATGGAGAAAATTGTGTTCAAGGCATTGACATGCAACATGACGATGGTCAAGAGCAAGCACTATTTGCGAAGCTGGTCTTGGACTCGGTCGCTACCATGAATCGCGTACTCAACCATTGGGAAACGGTAAAATTGTGGTCTTTATCAGAAAATGATTCAGTAAAGCTGCGGATCAACGGGAAGGTCTTTTGGGCTCGTAAGCATACGAGATAAAGTATGTAACTATAATTAATTAAGTAAATCCCAAAATGGGATATAGTTTCTTGTTGTGAATTGCTTTGGATGCAGAGGTCATTATCTTATGTTATGATGTGGTCTATAATAACTAGAAAAAAATAAATAATATGTCTTTTATATATTTTGTTATTATTAAATTTTTTATTTTGGAATATGTTCTTTACTCATATTCTTTTATAATTAGAGTTAGGGGAATTTGTGATGTATCATGAAGTTTCCTTATTTTTATTGAATCGTAAGAGATTTAAAGTTTTGTTTATATAGCGATCACTGACACTTAATTAAGCATAATTTCTGGTTTTGTTGTTCGCTTGATGCAAAAGTCTTAGTCTTTATCTTAAGTTGTGATGTAGTCTATAATAACTAAAAAACATATATATATATATATATATATATATATATATATTATAAATTGGGAAGCATTTTGTGAACTACAACATTGTGAGGGTAATTTAGTAAATTAACAAATATTACAATTAAATGAATATCTGTGATTCGGATCCTTCATTAATTTTTTTTGAAAAAAACAAATAAAGAAATTAAATAATCTAATATATTATGAGATTATAGTTAAAGGAAAAAATATGAATTTATTCCAATACATTTCTATAAAATATGGGAATAAAATACCAAATGTAGTGATTCAGATAAACAAGCAGATCTTGGATTAAAAACACACACACAAATCCTCCAACTTTCAAAATGTCAATTAATCCTCCAACTTTAAAAAAATGGCCATTTTATACATCAACTTCGTATGCGGCCGTTTAAAACATGAACTAAACGTTGACTAACTTTTAAAACATGATTATTCGTTGACCAGGCCAAAATAGACATGCCGTTATCAATCATTAACGGAACTTCTAACGTCCGTTATCATCCGTTAACGACTTTATTAGTCAAGTTTTAAATTGTGGCTATTTTAAACATCGACTTTATATGTGGCCATTTTAAACATGAACTAAGCGTTGACTACCATTTAAAACATGAGAAGTTCGTTGACCAAGCCAAAATAAACATGTTGTCATCATTCATTAAAAGAACTTATAACATTCATTATCACTTGTTAACGACTCTATTAGTATCCCTAAAACGACTTTGTTTTGAGGATAATCAAAAGAAAATCAGGATTGTTTTCTAAATGAAACCCAAGTTCCCCAAATCTATTTCTACAACCGCTCAAACAAGACGAACAATCTTATAATGAGTCTTCAATTTGCTTCCATGATTCCTTTTAAAATTTAAAACAAATATATAAACGAAAACATCTTTATTTGCTTCCAATTACTGGCACTGCGATTATCTCTTTATCAAACTATGTTCTTGGGTTCTGCTTAAAACTTTTTGATATGGAGATTTCATATGGGAAAAATCTTTATGTTCTTTCGATTATTCTCAAACGACGTTGTTTTGGACAGATTAACAGTCATTAACGGGTTTCTAAGTTCTACTGATAGAGACATGTCTATTTTGGCCTGGTCAACGAATTTTTCTTGTCTTAAATGGTAGTCAACGTTTAGTTCATGTTTTAAATGGCCACATAAGAAGTTGATGTTTAAAATGGTCACAATTTGAAACTTGACTAATAAAGTTAACGGATGAAAACGAACGTTAAAAGTTCCGTTAATGACTGATAACGGCATGTCTATTTTGGCCTGGTTAACGAAATATCATGTTTTAAAAATTAGTCAACGTTTAGTTCATGTTTTAAACGGCCACATACGAAGTTGATGTATAAAATGACCATTTTTTGAAAGTTGGGGGATTAAATGACATTTTTCCCAAAATTAAATCAATAAATGAATAACTACCCAATATTTTTTGTAAATCGTTTAATAAAGTTTCCATAACAAATCAAACTACTTAATTCAAAATCGTATATAATCTAAACTACCATCATTTAAATTTAAAATATAGCATATTAACAAATACTTTTTGGATTTTAGATTTGTAATTATCTAGAAAATAATTCTAGCATTAATTCAAATATTTTCTATTTTAATTAAAATTTAAAGATTGTTATTCTTCTGCGGATTTGTTAATTGACATAACAAGAATCATTTAAATCAGAGAATTCTTACTATACATATGCATAAAAAAAATTCAACATACAATGATAGAAAATAGGACTTAGCTCAGCTTTGCAATCGAATCCATACTTACAAAATAATTTACAGGTTCTACATGGGCCAACTATAGATAATATGTTTACTGATATTAAAGTTTTTTCTTTGCCATTATTTTGTTTAAGTTACTTTGGCAAAATACTGATTTACAAGCAGCCAATTAAATATAGTCCAAAACACATATACAAAAAATGCATGAGTATTTAAATATTTTAACATGGTAACACAAATTCTTAGTTCATACATACCATTAAAATTTTGAAAAATCAACATTAACAAAACTAACTTGTGTTTCACCATCGATAACATAAATTTCTATTGCTATTCTCTAACCATAATTTTTTATATAACAATACTTGACATCATTATAACCTACGATAATTTTCCATCTAAGATATTTTTAATCTACTTTTCAATTTAAAACTCCAGAATTTGACTTATAGTTCACAATATTAGCTATTATGTCATAAACAAACATAATTAACAATCGACAATTTTCTTTATATATACTACAATATATATGACTAAAACAAAAAAAAAACTAAACTGAATGTAAATTTTATACAACACATTTTTTACAATATAAAATCCTTTTTTACAATATAAAATCCCGCACGAACGTGTAGGTCAAAATCTAGTATATATATATGTAACTAACTTTTCGACCACAGTGGGTTTCGTCATCTGAATGAAATATGTTTTCACTTCTTTTTTTTTTGTCTAAAAATATGTTTTCACTTAAGTTTGAGATTTGGAAGTCAATTTCTATATTCAATATGCTTTAAATCTTTCTTAAACAAGAGATCTTTCTTAAACAAGAGTCAAGAGTGGTATAGTCAAACTCCCATAACCACACTCGCACCCACAACGCTTAAACCAGTTAGACCCTTAGTGCAAGTAAGAGAAAATCGCAAAACTGATCACTTGAAATTGCATTCCATTTTGGTCAATGTCATTTTTATTTTATTTGTTTTGTCTCAGGGCTTGTTAACAAGTCTCCTGGAGAGCTCTTGTTGTTTGTTCCAATATCTTTGTGCTCTCAAGAATCTAAAGATTGATAGGCACATACATTCAAAGACAGTAAGTAATTAGACCATGACTCACAACAAGAAAACATTGTTATATATTTATATATGCAAACCTTTTGAGTAGATCCTAGTTGAACAACGCCGCTGGATCCTAGTGGAATGATTGCGATAGTCTGTGTATAAGTAAACTGCCCTATAAGAATCTGATTCAAAATGGATATATGAATCCTTAAACTTGGAGACAAGACAAATAAAAATAACCTTGAAGCCAGAGAGAAACTGATTCTGAAACTCATGTTCACAATGCAAAACAATCAAACACACAAATATTAAATCTTTATTCTTCTTCATCATGAAATGTTCTATGCAGTCACTATAATGGGACATACATTATAGCTCATAGATGAGAAATATCAAACACCAAGAAAAAAGAAGTGAACAAACCTGAAACAATGTGTCTGAGAACAGCCATTGATGGTTTCCGGTTGAAGCTACTTCTCCCACAATTCTAATTTCATCAAAAGAAAAGTTTATTGAAGATATATAAACACAAACACAGAGACAGATATATAAAAATATTTGAGTGAAGTGTAAAAGCATTACCCTTGGCCTAAGAAAGGAGCCTGTAGAGTCATATCATCAACTAGTGCGAATGATTGTTCATCATTGTATGCTTCTTCAAATCTCAATATCCTGATGGAATTCAACAAAACAAAATTACATTTATCGACACCAAAGTAGCGAAACCACATATAAAACCTGAGCAAATGCAATTCAGTCTTTCTTTGGCATTTGTTGATTTTAATTTAATTTTTTTGTGACAGCTTATATGGGGTACCTCAAAAACAGTTTTCTTGTCGAAAATAACGTTAAAAAAAACTATATTAACCACGTAAAAACGCATAAACAGATTTACCCTCTCCTATGTACTACTCCCTTTTTGTGACCGTTTCGCCACAGAAAAAGCCTCCATTGTCAAATCATCTGCTGTTTGTACAATTAGAGAGAGAAGCTAACGCAGATCGTATAACTTCCTTTGAAGTGCCTCTTAGGCTTGAGACTGTATTCTTCAGTGTTTCAAAGTCTGAGCTCTCGGCAAACGAATCCTCCAAATGCTCCAAAGATTCGAGCTGCTTATCCAAGTATCTCCGCAGACTTGCCTCTGCAACATTAATCAGACTAAGAGATGGGTTACTGTGCATGAACTTGGTCACCAAAAACCCCGCTAATATCTGCTGATCTGCCTTAACAAGCCCTGAGACAAAACAGGGGAACATGAGTTGCCCAAAACATGATATAAACCGACTCTCGGAACTTGCATTCGATTCTCTGTTGTCAGCTTGTGTTATCCGCTCTTCTTGGAATTCTCGAGATAGCTTTCCAATCAGATAACAGAGGAAGGAGAAGACTGAGCCGTAGCAAGCATTGGAGATGATCGTTGAGAGAGTCCCAGAATATATAACCAGGAGAAGAACTTCATGATGGCTCTGACTCGATAACTCCGGAATGCCTTCTTGCTTCAATTGTTCTTCAACAACACTGAGACACTGAGATCTGATCTGTTTGTAGGGTAACAAAAGAGAAATCTTTAGTGCGAGAAATGGGTCGGTCCTGGCTAAGATCCCGGTCAGGCTTTCTGCTTCAGTTTCTTCAATTATCACCTCTTCAGGCTTCTGAAGAGAACCATCTATTAGTTGTAGTACATTTTCGGGCATGGACAATGCAATGTACTTTCTGAAAATATCCAGCCAGCAAGAATGTAAAGGATGAGCTGAGACTACGCATTCTTTTTTTACTTTCTCCACGGGTTCTGATTCCTGCAGTGTTTCCCATCCATCATTCCAATCATCATCACCCCAGTCGTTTCCTTGGTCGGTTGCCTCATTAGATGGCAATAGTTCGGCGTTCTTAGCTTCAAACAGCTCTTCCCATCCTTCCAAAATAGCCAAAAGAGCTTCAGCTTGTGAAGCTGTAGTAACAGCAGCAGAGAGTTTAGAGAAGCAAGAAACAGATGTCTCAACAGTAGATAAATCCTCCGGGGAGATCTCTAGGCCTGGAGAGATGGCTGCTACAGCGACCTGAGATGATTTAAGTGCAACCAGAGTGTTTGTGAGCCTGCTAGAGCCATCAGCCTGGTCAGGCAACGCTTGGTTAAGCGCGGCTTCAGTCTTCTGCATAGATGATAGTAACTCAGCCGAACCGTCCCATGGCATAACGTTTGATTGTAGCTCAGACGATGAGCCCTTGATATTCTTACCCGAGATGAACTGCATAAGCTCTAAGGAGTAGACGCGAACTTGACTTGGCAACTCCAGGTTCTCAGAAAATATTACGAGTTGTTTCCAGACTACAAGCCTGACACGTTTCAGTTCTTCCAGGTTGCCTTCCAAGTTACTAAGAGAAGAGAGCAGCCGGTAAAGATTTTGTGTTTCAGGAGCCCCAGATACCAAATCTTGTAAAATAGGTTCAAGGACACTCAAATACAGGTGTGGAAGATCCTGCAAAGCTGTTGGATACCGAGAGGACATATCTGAGAAGACATCAGAAATGGGCCCGAATCCACAACCAGAGAAGACCATGGCTCTGCAGAAATTGAAGATTTCAGTGGCACAATCACCAACCAAGCCAGATCTAAGGTAGACAAGTATTGCAGCCCAAGCCTGACTTGGGGACAGACTGTCATACATTACAAGTTTTATGAGTAGAGTAAAACAGCTGCTAATGCATTCAGGGCTCAAGGTAAGATTCTCCACCAAACTTGGATTAGATGATTTTACCTCTTGCATCTCATCAGCTAATCTTATCCAAAAGTTAATCAGTAAGATAAGACATTCTTGCCATGTAGAACTATCAGGGATGTGCATATAGGAACCATTTGGCGGTAGAACTAACGTGAAATGCCGTTTCAGGATTTCCACAGCCTGCAAAGGTTCCAAGATTCTGACATATACTCTACAGTGGTCATATGTCTTCTCAAGTTGACCGAGGAAGCCCTGGAAACTCTCTGCACTTCCAAAATCAAGATCTCTTCTACTCTCCAATGTATCTAACAAATTCATAATATATTGTTTGTAGACATCTTGACAGGAAATGAGACCCTTGGACGAATTTTCCATGGATAAGCCACTTAGAGTTTCTACCATTTTGGCCAAAGCTTCCAAGTTCATCTCATTGATGTGCGCATGGACTTCATTGTTGAAGCTGTCAAAATTCAAACCTCCCAATTCTGAAATATTTTTGAAATCCAAATCTTTGATAAATGACACTCTACTGCACTCTTGCTTAAGGACGTTATACCAATTTGATAACCCAGCAAAGGAAGAATTCGGTTGAACCAACAATGATGCTTCCTTGCTTTCTGCCAAATGACAATAGCATTCAGAAAGGAGGCTATATATGTAAGCAAGGCGTTGTTTGTTAAGACCACTAGCTGCTGGGTACACGATTGTGCTTATGGTTTCTATGGTGTCTGAAGCAAAGGTGAGTATTTCTTCCTTGACTTGTAAAATTTCAGCCGTGATGTCCTCATTTGTCCAAATCTCAGAGCAAAGGATAGAGCTTAAATACCTTAATATCACCTGGCGAGAAGACAAAGACAGGTATATAGTAGTTGCAATTGAGGAAAGGGTAAACGTTAATGAGTAATATACTAAGTGAAATTTACCTCTGATTGCTTCAAGCCATATGTATCAGCTAATTTTAGTACATCCTTCAAAATCAGCTTCTTCTCTGATTTCACAGATTCAATGAGAGAGAAAACAGCAACCTTAATGTATTCAATATCATGAGACAAAAACCTTTCAGTCTCAACCCCAGGAATGATTCTCTCCAGCATCCTAGAACGGTCAGCATCATGCATTTTTTCCTCTAATTTATGCTTCCATTCCTTCCAAAAAGTTGATTGAAGTTTGTCGATCTTGCTCATATCATCTGAATATATATATATAAAACGGTACCTAGAGGTCAAAACAGAACGAAGAAAACAGGTAATTTGAGAAAATAATAGACCCAGAAACTCTTACCAGCGAGACTTTCTGTTTGCTTTCTCTCAAAGTTCTTCTGTAGCAGTTCTCTCCTCTGGATGGGAGCTGTGCACTCTACCCCAGAGTCATGTAGCAAACTGTATATCATCCCTAGACTCATGATACTTCGAATTTCTTGGTAGTTCCCCCTTATTCTCAACTGCTTCTCTATAACTTCTACTGCATTAGATGCATCTACCAGATTCAACAGAAAGGAGCATCCTATGACGTCTTCCTCTTTTGTTACCGGATGTTCGATGATGGAGTCTGTAATCATGGCTATCAGCTCATCTTTTGGCGCAAAACCATTCTTTGCCAGCCAGGAAAGAATGGTAATTAGAGCAGTTGCTTTTATGCTGACAAACTGCTTTCCAGGAATTGAATCAAGCACTAGACTTTTATCCAGTTTCCTATTTCTTCCCAGCTTAAGCAACCAAGGAAGATGTGAAGCAGCAAATGAGAAAAGCTTCCCATTTTCCTTTAGCAGAGATTCCAAGTCCACGCTATCATCAACCGGCATATCCTTAGCAACACAAGAAATTGAATCTTTGGCTCTATCCAAATCTAGTTGTTGATCACTGCTTAGTCCATCAAGCATTTGAGGGAAATCAGTAAGACAAGAAACACCGTCCATCTTTTGAAACTCAGGAGAATTCGACTCAGATAACATTCCCAGAGTCTCGCACTGGCCTTGCAGGTCAAAATCTTTCCATGCGTGCAATAACTCACTAATCGATTCATCATCACAGTGACCCAAAGCAAAACCAAGCAACTGCTTTCTAGAACTTATATCCATGTGTTCAAGTGCAGGACTTCTTGCTATTGCAGCACCTAAATCCCAAATGGGACCATGCCCCTCTTTGGTTAGAACAAGGCATAGATCAAAAGCCAGCTGCATATCCCCTGCAATTGCAGCTTCTCTAGCAATAGCTTCTTTCACAGATGATATATCTTCTGAAGAATTCAACCCAAGAAGTTTAGCAACCTCAATAAGCTCTTCACCATGTAGATAAGCCTCAGGATCGCCCGTGATTGCCATCTTAATAATCTCCATTGGGTCTTTTACTTGTTTGAACTGCACTGGTAAGAGACTAACCCCAAGCTTTGGAAGCCTAACGGTAACTGCATCAATGATATCGTCCTCGGCTTTAACAGTCCGGCTACTAGAAAATATATTCAGGCACTCCCTTGCTTTCCATATCTGAAAGACAAAATTTTCAAAAATGAAATGAAAATACATCCAAGCACAAAGAGAATTGTTGCTACCAAAAAAATCTACATCACCAGAAGAAAGAATTTAACAGGATTGAAAGTCGCATAAATATATTTAGGATAGACAAAAATCTTTATACACAAACATAGAAACACCACTTACTTCTTCAGAAGCAAGGCTCGGAGCAGAGAAGAAGTATTCCTTTGCCGCATTAATAACCAGACTCTCTGCCTTCTCTGATGGCAGAGCAACTGAACCTGTACCCTTGAGATAATTTCTAGCCAGAGAAAACTTCCCAGCCTTTAGAAGTCCTCTACAGAATTCTGTTAGCACAAACTCAAGATCAAGGAAATAAAAGGCTTTCTCTTGCAACTGTCGCAGATCACGCCACATGCATGCCCAGTCATTATCAGATCGTCCAGGTTGACGACGAACAAATTTCGAAAGCATGAGTCGAAGAATCTGCTTTACACCTTTTTCATCCAAATGAACCTCAAGAAAATAGTTAATTGGTTTGGGGACCTGTGGAGAAAGAGAAGGTAGCATTAGAACTTCCATAATTTCAAACATAAGATCCCCTTGTACTTCTACAGATGCAGAGAACTAATCCAGTGCACATGTTTCTATGCTTAAGTTAGTTCATTTGAAATATGTGCACATGGAATAAGGCTACATATTTTTTTGCTAAGAGACACCAACTAAAGTAATTCAAGATGCAGCAACATTTCGAGACCTGATAAAACTCCAAAAGCCTCCCTGCTTCAATATGACCTTCTGCCCGTTTGAGTCTTCTCTGAATGTCTTCACCAGCTTTATCTGCATTTGCATGGATGTCAGTTTGATACAGTAATGAATCGATAAGGACATCCGATAATTTAGTTACATAGATTTTGGGTTGGGAATACATTGGATCTGGACAACTAACCATTTATCTTTGGTAGCTTTGATAGCATTGTTGCCATGACATTCCACTTATCCGTAACTTTGCACAGATACAAACATTGCAGAGCACAATCAACAGCTTCAACATCATCCTTAAAAAAACAAACAGTATATAAATCAATGCACCCTTCATCAATAACTTTTGAGCATAAATCCATATCACTTTTTGCTGCCATCTCCTTCAGCCATTTAACTAGAAAGGACTCCACATTCTGGTTGTTTGTCCCCAAAAACCTTTTCTGCATAAATGGAATTGCCTTCTCATGCAATCTTCTAACCACAGTATCAGCTTTAACCCCTTCAAGCATTATTTTAAATTTCTCATAATCAGATAAATGCTCCCACCCAGCAAGGCTTAAGCTGAAGCAGATTTCGCCTCCAATTTCGTCAGAATAAATTATCTGGTGCAAGTATGATAGATCCTCATGGAACTGTTCCAACTCAGATATGCCTTTTCGACATGCAATATCAATCAAGCAAATGCAGTTGTCTAACAGCCCAGTGGTCGAATCAATATCTCTAGCTCTACTTTTGTACCATGCAGCAAGTTCTTCTGATGATGGCCAATTATACCCCAAACACCTTCTAACAATTGGCTCAGTTTGAATCAGAGAATCATTCTTGCCATTCTCCGGCAAGTTATTAATAAACTTAACCATCTTCTCACATTCAACCCAATCTTCTTCTCTCACTGCCATACTGGTTGGAGGAGATTTTCCCGGAAGAAGATGTGCATACGTTTCAACAGGGACTGTTTCAGGAATAGCTGCCAAAATTTGCAGCATAAACGAAACAAGTGAATAAGGATGCCGCTTAAATAGCAGGTTTAAGGCTCCTATTCTCCCGCTCTCAGCAAGTGAAATAGCAGCCTGATTGATAGGATTACTCCGAAATTTTCTGTAATCCTGCACAGAATATCTGTGGAGACAATGTCATTAACCATTTTAAGAAGTAACTGGATAGTGAAGTTTAACAGCAGATAAAAAGGAACCGAAAATTCTGAAATGCAGAACCCATATGCAAAGAGCTTGGTGATATCAGATGAAACTTGCCTGAGTGGGTATCTAAGGGTGGCAAAAGAGGGTTCTAACTTCTAAGTTTTCAAGTTGCAATCAAACCCACAAAACCACTTTAAACTCTAGAATCGACAAATTCTAACCAAATTCTAAATGACACTCATCCTGTGTTAGATAACCATAGAATCTCCTGGATATGCAAGACTAGTACTATATGGCATACCAGGTTTCCTATCTGCAGAAAGGAAGAGAAGATAGCAAGAGTAAAGATATATACCTGCCCATGCTTATCCCCAAATAGGTGTCAAGCCTTTCACTAAACTGTAATAGACGAAGCCTAGCCAAACGAAATTCCCAAAGTTGTTGGGATTCTTGATCTTCAGATTTAGCAAATACATAGTGATTGGTTAGATAAAGTCCATGCGCAAGTAAGGCCTTCATGGAATCTTCTGTTGGCCCAATTCTATCTAAGCATTCGGAGAGCACAAAAGCTTTATCTTTTATCTTTGATAGAATCGTGCTCACATCACTGACTCCTTTTTCTGACTTCAACCATCTTGACTTGAAAACTTCATCTCTGTCCAAGCCATGACTATCAGAGAAATCTAACGCTTCTTGATATTGGCATTTCTCAACTAAGATTTTATACATTTCAGGAATTGTTTTCTCAGTAAATGATATTAGCCTCCATAACATACTATGCTCACTAGTATGATGAAATTCACTTGCGTCCCTGTCAACATTGGCCAGAGCTGATTTTGCTTCCTGTGTTGAACTTTCTAAAAGAAAAATGTGTCCTTCATATTTCTGAACTCTTTCCACGACAGGCATAGAATAAATGGTAGCATCCTCTTGAACTATAACACACCTACTGATGTCAAATATACTAATGTTACCGCTCCTTTTCAAAATTGCAAGGGCGTGATCAGACCACCAAGTAAAATCTACGACATTTCTTAAACTTTCTTTCCAACTTTGTAGCGACTTATCTGGCTTCAGTGAATCAGAACTGTCTTCAGAAGGACAGCACGAAAGTGTCAATCTTGCTTTATCTAACTGGAAAATATGCACGCACCCATTGCTATCAAGACTTGCAACATGTGACCCTTGAGGGGAGATTAAAGTCTTTGGATATGCCAACTGATCATCTTTGTTCTCACAATACACGCCATCAAACTTTGTGGTGGACAACAATTCCAGACCTAAATTCTGACACTTACGCCAAAGCGAGATACACGATGAACCTGAAAGTAAGTAAATTAAAACATTAATTATCGCAGAATCATGAACCTAACATCTCTGTTCATCGGAAATATTTCAACAACCACATTTTTCATTCAACTATCACAAACACTGATAAAGTATAGGTAGCATTCTCATATAATAGTACGCAGCTATGGTTTGCCAAATTGAATGATTTCAAGCAAGTGTAGCTTTTTAATTACTCCTAATTCCAAACTTTCCTCAACTAAAATAAGTTGTATAAAACTTACCAGAACTCCCTGACGATGATATGCCTGCAACACTACCAACAATGAGAAGAAAAGAAAGATCTGGATGGTAATCAAAGCAGAAAACGTGGTTGGGGAATTGCTTTGAGACACTATTTGAAGCATGCTTGGAAAAGGCAGAAGCACTTGGCTCCCTACTGATCTCGACATGATGAATACGTCCATCTGACGTAAGTATACTGAACGAACACCTGCAGGCAAATTATCATTAGCACAGACCACCAGTCAAAATTTCATATCAGCCGTAGACCTTAAGCAAACAAGTATACTGTAATGGTCAAGGACACATTAGGATCCCAGAGTACTCCTTTAGTCTGTTTTTTTTTTTGAACAAAGTACTCTGTAAGTCTTAATCAATAAGAAATATGAACAGAAGGAAACGTACAAGCATGATGGTTGCAAATCAGAGTCGTCCTCCATTAATCCTAATACTGGTGCAGAAACCTTCAAGTTTCTTTTTGTGACCTGACTTATTTCTTCGCCATTAGCTCTGATGAAAAAGAGGGTCTCACTATCATCCACAAGACCAAGAACATCATGTTTTTCGGACCATACTCCAGAAGTAAATGAACCTGATATGCTGGCTGATGCAGAATACAGAAGTTAGAGGACCATAGCATAGACATCAAAGGACCATAAGTTAAGAAACAGAAAGAAGGAAAACGGTATTGTGAGGAGAGCATATTTTTTTAATGAACAGAATAAATGACTGGTACAGTCTAAGGTTTCACAAAACGGTGATTCCACATACTAAACTTAGAGAGAAAAAGAAGCAAATGCAAGTTTTATAGGCGTTTGTTATCAGAGTAAATCAAGTAGATAGTTTTTGACAAGATAAATGCAATATTCTACAAATTCGTTTATTGAGTGTGCTATGGCAATGACCCCGAAAAACATAATCAGGCAAACATTTGTGAAAGCAAGGGAAGATATGCCAGAATTTCTTACATGTAAAATTGCCACAAGGTTTCCTGTAATCATCATCCTTTCGCAAGATAGTAACGTGATTTCCAGAAGTGACAGCCACAAGTTCTCCTCTTGGTGAAATAAATAACGACACCGGCTTATTAGTTTTTTTCGGATTCCAGTATTCACTCCACTTTTCCTTGAGTTGACTAACACCTTAATACCATAAGAGCACAGAGATGAAGAACCAATGAGCTATACTGCTAATTTAATGAAAAGAGATGTACACAAACATGATTCCTACAAGCTCATAAAACCAAAGATTCAAAAATCACAGATCTCTGAGTTAACCATCTGCGACTGACCTTTGATGGAAACAAGTGACCGAAGTCCTCCTTTCGAATTAGTTCCATCTGCCTAAACTTGGACAGCGGATCAAAGCGTAAGATATAAGTAAAACACTAAATTGTATAAGCAATGATGAATCTTGTACCTGAGGAAGAGGAGGATATCTAGGAACATAAGGCAATGAAGCATGATGACGTATCTCATACAAAACTTTTCTTCCAGGACTTTCCATGATCAATCGAGATCGATCCTCACAGCAGTTTCTAGGAGAAGGAGATCTAATTAGCAGGAGAGAGAGAGAGAGAGAATCAATATAATTTTCTTCACACCCTAACCCCAAAACATCAGCACTCTCGTCGATTTAACCATAAAGTTTGAATTAAACCCTTGACTAATTACTTAATGAATTAGTGCATGGAGATGAATTGGAAGGTGTGAGACAAGATTTGATGACATACCTAAGCACGATTTGGTAATTACGCTCAGAGAGATCGGCGGCGAATTGAGAAGAGAGAACGCAGAAATTAATGGTGTGGCGAAGATCCGGCGGTACGACCTCCTATGGTGGTGACTGTAGAGACTGTGATGAACAAATTTCACGAGGAAGGAGACGAAGACACTATACGACCGGTGAATGTGAACTTCGCCGACGAGCAGAGAAAGTGATGACGACTCCGTAAAAAAAGTTATACATACCTTCTGAAATCAATCGGTTCGGTTCAATTTAGCCAAGAACCGTCCGGTTCAACCATGAAATTAATGTTCTCTTGTCTTATTTTCTTTATACGGCAGATAGGCAATCCAACCGGTCGGTCCAAATTTAAGAGACAACACCCTATGAAACTATTAATTCCGATGTGAATGTGCCCGTCGAATATCTGACTCACCGGATTTTCTAATAAGTCTAAAACATATTTGAAGTGAGCAAAGAAGAGTGAACTAAATACTTATTTGATCTACATAGTTTCGTGTTGGGGCAATTGATCTCTTGTTTAGGTCTACAAGACAACTCTTCCTCAAGTAGGAACACTGATGCTCAAGAAACGCTTTCCAATTATACCGGTTAATTCATCTGTCGCAAAGATATCATTTTCGAGTTCATCACCGTATTTGCTAGTGAAAGAAAAAAAATGGTTGAACAAGAATTCAATGGAGAAAATTAGGAAGAGAGGTAATGTTGATTTGATGAGGTTAAATTTTTTGCCTAACTAATGAACTAGACCAATCCAATCCACAATACCTAAATTTGGTATATCATCATATTTAAAATGCATGAATCTACGGCTAGAAAAGCCATCATCTCAAGAAAGCATATTGAAAATAATATTCCACTTTGAAAATTATGCAAGAATTTAACTGGTAAATAGAAAATACTACAAGTCTATTCTTCTCATAAGATAGTAATGTGTTCAACTTTGTAAAACAAACTAAAACATTTGTACACGGTTAATAACCTCTGGAACACATGTGTGCAAACGACACAAGTTACAAACACATCTTGTTTGCTTAGAGACGTTTGATATAAAATAAAAACATTTGAGGAACTGAGGTAACGAGAGATTGAACACTTCACCAAAATTGTAAAAACCCAAAAAAAAAAAAAAAAAGTGAATCACTCACTCAACTTGCATACTTCCATGAACTTCTGGACTGCGTTATGATACTGAGTTCCCTGAAACCACATAACAAACATTAAATATGTCGGACACTGACTATTAGAGACAGAACAGATCAGAGCTATATAGGAAGTTATGAATCTTGTGGAGATGATTTCTGCTCTAAGACATGAACACATGAAGATGTTTTAAAGAAATCAAGATTCAATTCACCAACTAAGACTTCATACAAATATTAATTGGATCACTGATTTGATAAATATCGTTAGGCAACTAAAATTTGACTGTTCAATCAGCAAAACAACTAACATAGATGGACCAGATGATTTTTTGACACAAGGTATACTCGTTCAAGAACTATAATGCACAACGGCAAAAGATGGGGTAGGTGACTTACCTCCCAGTATAGTTGATGGCAGTTCATGCACTGCCAAAACTCTAAATTTTTGTTAAATAAGCAGTTGGGTATTCTTTGGAAACCCTTTGCTGCTTCAATAGCTTCTTCAATGCTTAGAGGTTTCTGAATAAATTTCCCATTGCACTTCGTACATCTGGACATCAGCTGATTTCCGCTGATCTTTAGCTGGAAAGTCTCTATCACCTGCGAAGCTTATTTGTTTCAGTAATTCACAAAAAATCCGTAATCATTCTACTGAATGTAAGAAAAGTGGTTGCACAGTGAGTGGACGAGGTTATTTTGGCTCGGTGAATCCAAGCATGCCATAATTACAGGTAGTGTAGAAAATGTTCCACCCAGAAAGTAAGGTTAAAAATAAATTTGTTAACTAGTGTCTTGAGAGATCCTATTCTTTAAAGCAAAATTTCCAGGGTATGTGTCCTTTTTGATTAATAAATCTAGTAAACCAAATCATGCCACATCACAGATCTTGCATAACAGCTTATACGTTGAAAATTAACTTTGTTTGTACCTCAAGTAGCTGCTCATTTTTAAGAAGACTCTTTACTCGATATATTTGATGCTTTGCCAAATCCTGGTGTCTCAACAATTTTGTATCTCTTGTTAATAGAACTCTGTTCTCTTTGAATGCTTGATCAAGCAACTCCCTGGCATTTGTGTCAACATCACAATTAGAAAATCAATCCTATACAGATATTGTGATCAAAACCCCATGTCACAGAAAAACTTTAATAGCAGCTTTAGGATAAAGTACCTTGAATCCGGCTTCTTTGAGTGTGGGATTGCAGCATCAATCCCCACACAACGTAGATGTTTCGCCAAACCTTCAACCTATAAAGTAGTTTTACAAGAAACTGATTATGATACCACATGGATTCTACTGAAAATGGTTAGATTCAAAAACAAAGATACTAAATAGGTGAAATCAAATTCTTGTCCTCTAATTAAATAAAACCAAGAAACAAAAGAGCAACAGAAAACAGAAATTGATTCAAATACCATCACATCCAATAGAAATTTAGGGCAGCCATCACCGCCTAAAGATGAGTCCCATGGCGGTGGACCTTGCCAGTCCGCAGAACAGACCAACTGCTTATTTGTGTTCATAGTGCTTGAGGCGACACGTCTTCTTGTTTTCTTCTTAAGTTTCTTTGGTAGAAGATCAGACTCCTTCAACAGGATCCGTTCTCCAAACTTCCTGACAATCTTCAACAAATTCTCATCCATTGGCATCGTGTTTAGTGTCGTTTTTCTTGGAACCACTCCATTGGCTATGTTTTGACCATTTTCCGACATTGATCTGATTACATCTGTAGCCTTGCAAAGTTTGACTGTGACAATCTTACTGCTATAGTCCGATTCAGTCAGAATTTCTTGTAAGCCAACATTTATCACTCTAAGATCTTGCACTGTGATTCCTTCAACAAGATGCGCCTCAAATACATCGAATATCTGGAGCAGGCAGTGAGCATCTGTGGCAGCGTATAGTTTCTGTTCTTCTGTAAGAGGACGATATGACCAATCACTACATTGAAGTTCCTAAAGAATAAAAACCTGTTAAGAAAAGCCTTATTAACAGTACGTTTCACGAAAAGTCAAATTCTTGCAGGAATCATTGACAAACCTTTGAGAGAGAGATGTCCAGCATTTCCTTACATATAGCAGCCAAGCTCTTGATATCCTTTGGCGCCTTTCTCCCAAACCGCTTATGTTGCAGATAATTGTATATGCTTGTAATATCCAAGTATTGTTTCACCTATTCACATCAACAATCACAAACATAGAGTTTTAAAGCAACATAACCTAAAAAGGCAAATAAAAGAAAAACACAATTCAACAATCTACTTTCAACAGAAGTCAATAAACACACAAATCAATACTTACCTATCTATAAACACCACACGTGATCCAAACACAAGAACTTTAAGTACAAGAGAATATAACAGAGCTAAAGGTTAAAACTTTGATAAGAATTCGACTACAATTAGCTTAAACTAACACTACGAAGCAAAGTTCAAGACTTTCAAAAGCAAATCACCTCTTGGAATCCACCTTCACATCCATGTTGAGTAAATGTCGAAGACAAGTAAACCAAATCCTGTTTAAACCGAAACCCTAGTTTCAGAACATCCGGCGACACGAACATATCATTCAACAGCTCCCAAACCGATGGAAGATGAATCGAACTCAAATCAATGAGGAAGACATCGGAGACATCCGTGGCGTGACTGAGTCGGCATGCGACTTGGAGGAGAGTGACGGTCGGAAACGACGACGTATTGGAGTGTTGTGGCTTCCATTCGGCGTCTAAGGCGATGATCGTAGAACGAGTGAAAGACCATTTCAGGTGAGTGAACTCGGACGAGTCGGTGGATGAAACTAGATAGATCTTTAGATTGGTCTCCATCGTTCAAAGAGCAAAATCAATTTAGTTGAAAGTTACATTGAAGGAGAGTCTTATGTCGGTTTTGGTTTGTCCGGTGGGATAATCAAATTGAACCGAACCGAACAACCAAAATATATGAACCGATCTAATCCTAATTTCTCAAAATCGGTTAGATAAAACCAAAATAAACCAGTCTGCAAATCGGGAAACCGTAACAGTGGCGCCAAATTAAAATTCCCCGGGAAAATCCGGTGAATCCAGAGCGCGAACTCTTCTACTCAACCTCGGCTAGATCTCACATTTATAATCTCTCACTCTCTCTCTTTCTCTGGTAAATCAATAAGTGTAAGAATGGTGGCTGTGAGGCGAAGGAGAACACAAGCGTCAAACCCTAGATCCGAACCACCGCAACACATGTCGGATCATGATTCCGATTCCGATTGGGATACAGTCTGCGAAGAATGCAGTTCCGGTAAACAACCAGCAAAGCTGCTTCTTTGCGACAAATGCGATAAAGGGTTTCATCTTTTCTGTCTCAGACCGATCCTCGTTTCAGTTCCCAAAGGCTCTTGGTTCTGCCCTTCTTGTTCCAAACATCAGATCCCTAAATGTAAGCTTTTTCACTATACCCACATGACTCTAATTTCAAAGCTTCCTTCTTTTGATTAGGATATGTTTATTGTTGAGCTTTAGATTTTAGGATTCTTCTGGGTTTCTTGATCTCTGTCTTTGATTTGATTTTGCGAATTTGATTCAGATTTAACACTACTAGATCAGGTTTTGGATTACACTGTTGCTGAATTACTAATGAAAAGTTTTGTAAATCTGCAGCTTTCCCTCTTATTCAGACTAAAATTATAGATTTCTTCCGGATTAAGCGGTCTCCAGATTCATCTCAAATCTCAAGTTCTTCAGGTATGTAATTTTGCAGATTAGAAATCTAAATCCCTAGAAATATTAATCTGAATAGTGAAATGTTTGCAGATAGTATTGGGAAGAAACGGAAAAAGACTAGCTTGGTGATGTCAAAGAAGAAGAGAAGGCTTCTTCCATACAATCCTAGCAATGATCCTCAAAGGAGGCTAGAGCAAATGGCGTCTCTGGCCACTGCGTTGAGAGCTTCCAACACCAAGTTCAGCAATGAGCTTACTTATGTATCTGGAAAGGCTCCAAGATCTGCAAACCAAGCTGCTTTTGAGAAAGGAGGCATGCAGGTATCTATCTTAAGTTGATATGTATTGCTCTTGTTCTTCAGTCACATCTATATGATTGGTTTGGTGATTCTTAGGTTTCTTGAAAGCATTCATTGTTGGGTTAAGTATCAACAGAAAAGTTGATTTTGTATTTAATTTCATACAGGTTCTATCTAAAGAAGGCGTAGAGACCTTAGCCTTGTGCAAGAAAATGATGGACCTCGGTGAATGCCCGCCACTTATGGTCGTCTTCGATCCTTATGAAGGGTACTTAACATTCTTATTAGCTTCTCTTTTGACCTTTATAACCAAGAAGAGAGTAGGAAAATGCATTTATCAATGTATAATTATATTGAAGTCTAATTTTTTCTATCTGAACAGGTTCACAGTAGAGGCGGACAGGTTTATAAAAGACTGGACAATTATCACAGAGTATGTTGGAGATGTTGATTATCTGAGCAATAGAGAAGATGACTATGATGGAGACAGTATGATGACTCTACTTCATGCCTCTGATCCTTCGCAATGTCTCGTAATTTGCCCTGACAGACGCAGTAACATCGCCCGGTTCATCAGTGGCATCAACAATCACTCACCGTGAGTTTCTCTTCTCTTCTATTTGGTTCCTTAAAGTCGACTCTCTGGTCACAACACCTGAGCTCCATGTTTTGGTCCTGCTTCTGAATTAGTTGGAACCATTCTAGTATTGCTTGTCCTCATTGTGTATTTGTTGACATTTTGTGAATTGCAGAGAAGGGAGGAAGAAGCAGAACCTGAAGTGTGTGAGGTTCAACATCAACGGAGAAGCTAGGGTTCTTCTCGTAGCTAATAGAGACATATCGAAAGGGGAAAGATTGTATTATGATTACAACGGATATGAACATGAGTATCCAACTGAACATTTTGTATAACCCTGTGAATTTCGTAAGAAAGGTCAACCTATTAAAAAGGTTGCTTGTTCATCAAGAAACAACCTAAAAGTGTTTTTTGTCCTTCCTAATGCTTTAACTGGGCTTTTAGACCATGAACCAAAGCCTTACTTCAAGTTGGATCAAAATGTGAAGCCTTGTCGGAATAATTGATGTTCTATTTGTAAAAAATACACTAGAAATGGGAATTGAATTGAAGAAAATAAAGATTGTTGGTAAGGAAAAGAGAGAGTAGGAATAATGAATGAAATAGAATGGTCCAAAGAGCCTAAAGACTAAAGGAGTCTGACAGTACCTTCAAGCGACTATGAGAGTTTGCATCAAAAAAACCATTCCTTTGTGATTCCTTCAGATCACTGTGGGACATAAACTTCCTTTTGGATCCCACACTTACCATTTTTCATCTTTTTTTGCATTCTCCAACAAATTTATTCAATTTTAATGCATCGTACATACCTAAGAGACAATTTGATAAATATCTCGACATTGATTTATTGAACATTTTATCTTTCATCTTTTAGCTCTCCATCAGGATATTATAAATTTGGCTACGGGAGCGGACATATCATATTAAAATTGATTACTAAGTATCAATTTGACGTAGGAAGCATAGATAAACCTTGGATCTCTTAACATACGCCTCAAAACAAGTTAATATAGGACCAAACTTTGGTCAGTAGCATTATGATCTTAAACTGTCAGGATGGACCTTAGATACTATAGAATCTCAATAAAATTATTTCAAAAATGACTTTCTTATTTAGTTCATTTAGTGATTAAATATATAGATGGATTCGGGTAATCTCACGGGTTTTAAACTCATTTTAACATATATAAACATAGTACTAGCCCCCAACGATATATAGTCGAAACACATATCTATCCACCAAACTCTTTTTGATAGGTCGATCAATATCAATGATTTGTCTACACTCTACACCAAACAACTGATAGTACATATAGTCGTAAATCATATAACCATTTCGAATCTAACTTACAAGGTTGGTGTCTTTCATATGTTATTTGTTTTGGTGAGATTCAATTAAGTTCCACAGAAATTGGTAATGATTAGTAGGGGGTACTGTTGATTATACGTAAAAGAAAGGGTGTAATTTCTAATTACTTAAGAGTTTGGTGCCTTTAGCAGTAACAATAGAAGATGTGAGAAAGATGGAAAAAGAAAAACCATACAAAGGACACCATCACAAAATTTACAAATCCTAATTTTATACAAAATAAAACATACTCAATACTAATTCTTTTTGCTTAACATCAAACGGATTACTTTGTTTCTTTTGGAAAAGTTTAGTTTCTTCTCAATGCAATTAAAATTATTTATGTTTATAATTTTATGGAGCCCATAGAAAAGGAGAAAGAAAAAGGGTAAATAGTTGAAGGCTTATTATCATTAATCAAGTAAGTAAATAATAATATCTAAAAGGCTTGTTCCTGAATTTTACTGGATAAATCGTTATCACGTGATTTACGCCACTCTTTCTCTAATCTACGTGATGTCATGAGTAACTAAATACTATCATTTCATTGTGTTTTTTCTTGTTTACTAATTGTGATTTAGTTTCTTTGGCTAATTTCAATTTCTTTTCGGTTAGTAGAGCATTTGTCTTTCAATCTTTTCTGACTTTTGGCCTTTTCTTTTCACAGAAATTTATTTACATTGAAATACGTATACTTTACATTATGGAACCTATATTTTGTTTTAAAATAAGTATCATTTTATATTTTTAATGCAATTTTGATGTAAAAAAAGTTACAGTTTTTATCTCCACTAATTTAATGCATTAATTAATTATTAAAATTATGTTGATGGAAGAAAAATAGAAAATTTATCTATTTTAAAAATGTGTGCCAAAATCTTAAACAACACTTATTTATAAATGGATAGAGTTTTTTTTTTTACGTCAAAACAATTATATTAATCAATTAGGGTCATTACAAAAATATCGATCAAGCCAAATAGGTAAAAAACCAGAACCAGAATAAAAAGAAGAATAGGTACAACCATATTTCGCTAAGACATGAGCTAATTTGTTTCCCTTTCTCCTAATAAAACCAAACTGAATGCTTGCAAATTTATTTGACCAAAAACGAATGTCCTCCAGGTGATTTGCTAAGGAACTGTGAGACGAAGTCCCATTAATTAAGTTAATTAGCGTCTGACAATCGCCTTCTATAAGTACTTGTGTGTATCCTCGAATCCAGGTTTGTTGTAAAGCCGCCAAAAGAGCTTTGGTTTCTGCCTCAAGCGGATTATTCGTGTGAGCCAACTTTATTGAACCCCATGAGATTGGTGTCCCGTAATGATTTCTGATGATCCAACCTCCTGTAGCTTCCAACTTCTGTAAATCGAAACCAACATCAAAATTACACTTTACATATGTGACTGGTGGATTTCTCCATAAATGGATAGAGTATTAGATACTACTGGCCACTAAATTATATTTGATTTTTAGTAATAATAAGAATTTTGTTTTGTTGTATTTTCTTTTTAATTAGAATATTAATTGCAATAATTTTCTTTCTATATCTAAAATTTGGTCACTAATTATCCTTCATCTTTATAATTTTTCCTACATCTTCTTTTTGTTTGCATCGAACAAATCGAATATTTTGTTCTTTATGATTACTATACAATTGTATACCACAGAAGCGAAGCCAAACGGCCAACTTTAATTTTGGTTTCAAATCGTAAAGTAAATTAAAGCAAAGTATAAATAGAATTTTGTCGTTAAGGACTTAGGTTATCAGACTAACCAACTATTACCGACATCATTATTTTCTCTTGTTCCCTTAACAAAAAGCCAAATATCATTATCACATTGAAAACAATATATATCCGTGCAAATTTGATTATTAAATAATCAATGTCGGGCTGTCTTTTAATTAGGGTTATAATAGCTAATCAGTGTCTCCCCTCTTTGTCCCTACGTTAGGGTTTCTAATTGGGATCATAATCATTTCTTTCTCTTTAGAAAAGAAAAAGTTATGCTACATACGACATCACTTTTCTAAAATGACTTAGTGATCCAAAGTATTGGACAAAAACTTTTAACCTGATGAGCATAAACACATAAAAAAAAAAAAAAATCAATGTCCTAATATTGGACAAACGACTAAATCGAGTAATCCACATTATTGTTTTTGTCAATAATCCTTCTTAAAAGTTTAAATCTCCTAATACATTTTTCTTGTTTAGTAATGTATTTGTCTCTTTATGTTACTTAGTTAGAGACTTATATATTTTTCAAAATCATTTTGTTGGCATTTTGAAGAGTGGTATACATATAATAGTTTGATTTCGTACCAATAATTTAACGAATTAGTCATTTAACTAAGTAACTAATTACGAATAACACGACAAACATATGAAACAACAAGTTTAACTCCATCAAGTCACGTTACTCCAAATAGTTGGGATTGAGTTAAGGACTGAATCTTTGTCGAGTCAATTGTTGAAAAAATAGAGAGAACCAGTTATGTGAAAATATCCAAAGTTCAAGTTTCTCAGGCTCATACCACAAAGGGTGAATTATCATCAATATGCTTTTATTTCAGTGAGACATGTAAAATGGTTAACATATTACTCAATAACTTTATCCTTTTTACTGTTTTTATGAAATTTCATTTTGCTTTTAACTTACTCTCCTTTTGATTCTTTGTGTGTAATTGTCGTTGATTAAGGTTAAATGATGACAATAATGTTGGCACGGGTGAGATCAGGTCCCATTTGGTTACCGACGTTTACTATTTCTCTACTTTTAATTTAATCTTTAAACCCGTTTGATCAAAGAGACTTATTTGAATTGATCTTTGAAACAAATCGCCAACGTTGGTTTAGTAATCATATTTCAAAAAGCATTATAATTGTGTTTGAAATGTAGACATAATAGTTTAATGGATTTCTGCCAAATTGATAGGAAGTTTACTTAGAATAATTTAATAAAATTTGACACAATTGACAGTGGTTTTGACTTTTAAGACTAGAAACAAAAATCTGAGTTAGCCAGATGATTTTCATAGGGAACCACTTTTCATAAAGTATCGGAACATTACTATGATGGGGTCTCTACTATGATTCCATAAATTTAATTTTAATTTGCTTTTTTCCCCCACTAATTAGAGCATAAATGTAACAGCTGACTTTCTGTTATTTTAAAACATTTAATTATACATAACGGTAGGTACCATAGTTAACAAACTTCAGAATTGTTTTTTACTAACCTTTCTATATACTTTTACTATAGATGACTAAAAAATAAGTGATTCTATTATTCTGTCAATATATACAAACTTTTTTTTTTAATATTAGAAATTTAAGTATAAAATGTATATTTAAATTTAAATCTGTATATTATTGAGTTAGTAACAAGAAACTGGACAAAAATAATATTATTTAAATCACATTTGTTTAGGAAGTCTGTCAATTGGGTCTTAACCCAATTGGTTTATGTGATAGTTAGAAATGCAAACTAAGAACAGACAATGTGGTGGTCCTTTAAGAAGAAGTCCACTATAAAGTATATCGGTATGTTTCTATCGAGATTTACCGAATCAATCGACAAAATTTATATATAAAAAATGATATTGTTGCTAACGATCCACTCTCATTTTGTGGCCTAGGAGTCTATTTTTGTTATCGTAATTACCCGAAAAAAATACTAAAGAAACTTCTTAGAAAATAGAAATGAAATTCTGGAGGAGTTGTGTCGGGCTCCAATATATGGAGACAAAAACTAATTTTACTAATATAGTAATATGGACAAAATTTGTGAGCTCATCTTGCATCAAATTAATAATTATATTGGTTATGTTTCGCTCCAAATTCTCATATTTGTCTCTTACCTAATCTGTAAAACACACACACGTAACGCGTAAATAATTAATATCTAAAAATAATCAGTTCAAGTAGTGATATTCAAAGACTTTAGACCAGTAATTATAGTAAGAAAATTTGATTGGTCTTTAAGCTTTCTTTATAAAAATAGCTTATAAAATATACAATTTGCAGACTTATATATATATATATATATATATATTATATAACCATTTAATTTTAAAATCAATAAATTTTAAAACAAATCATCCCACAGTATATTGTGGATTAAAATTTAGTATACAATAAATTGTCTACATAGTAACAAAGCTTATATGTATCTAATTCTAGTAAGCACTTTTGATTAGATTCTTCTTTTGATTAGTTGTTTTTTGTTTTTTGTTTTGTATAAGCTTGGAAAAAACGCATTATAGATAAATCGTATATGCAAGCTTGAAGTACCTAACCCACCATGATTTCATTTTCCTATGAACTTTTCTTATTTGATTTTGGTTTTCAATTATTTAACCATATATGCTATATGCTTGACCGTTCTCAAATTCTCACTAACGTTAACCAATATATTTTTTCTAAACCTAAAAGATGGCTAAATAAAACTTTGGCATCATAAAAATGTCAACTATGAGCATATCTCTCTATTTGAGAGTTTGCTTAATCCAATCTTAAGCTTATAGCTCATGTAAGATGTTACTATCATTTGACAAGTTTGTGCAACATTTGATGAGTATTTTTTTTTTTTGTTTTTTAATATACTTCACATAAATGAATACATTCAGTTGATAATCAGAAAAAGGTTACTAGAATCATTTTAAAGATTACTCTTCTAACTGCCGCACATTTACTTTTGTAATTTGGAAACAACACTAATCATCTGTCTACTACCGCTAGATAAGCAAGTATTTTCTTGTTTCCCCAAATGGTTTGTATCCTTAGACATAAATGGTCTTTTTGAGAGTTTACTAACATGTGGGCAGTTTTTTGGGATTTCTTGAAAAGTGATTGCAAAATGAAATCATCCATGTGACATGTGAGCAATGAAGATGAGAAAGAGAGTTGGTTAGAGATTAATTATTTATCAATTCTCTTTGTGGAGCTTGCTAACGTATTGAATAAAGCCTAATACTGTATACAAACCAAACTGTAGAAATGGACTTTGTAATTGTGGTTAGTCAAAGTTCTCTTTTACTATACTTCTTTGAAATTTATGCAGTGTCTCTTTATCTCTATACATAGATATATTGATTATAACGAAAAATTTAAATTCTATAAATCAAACAATCATTTTTCTATTTATTATGATGCGTAAGTTGATTTGGTCACCAAAATCATGTTTTGAGTTATTTTATAGCATATTAGAATGACAGATCTTAGGTAAGAGCATGTATTACAAATTTAAATTAATTTGACCTATCTAACACCTCTGAAAGTCAATTTTATAAGCAAAATATTCTATTGTTCTTTATCGAATGTTAAGCAAACATTCTACAAAACTCTTACAAAATCAGTTTGATAGTAGAGCGAGTAATCATCTAATAATCAATAATAAAAACTCAAAAAAATACTATGACACATCTTAAAATTTATTTTACTAATAGCAATTCAAGCTGTTTAAATAATTATATTGGTTTAACGAATTTAAACAAATTTAATAGTATAACATTCTAGTGTTAATCTAAGGAAGTACTTGCATAACCATAATTCTTTTCTCTTTAAATTAATATTCAGAAGATGTGAATTATGGTGTTTTTTATTAGGATACAAATAAACAAACTCATTATAGTATTTGATAATTCAACAGTCTCTCTCTCGTGTGCTAGATTTGTTGTTTCTTGTTTGACTAGATTAGTAATACAATACCTTTAAATATAGTATTCTTATAATACATTCCACATTTCCGTCTATATATTATATGCTTTTATTGGGAAAAATAATAAAACAAAAAAGTAGAGTTGAAATAAAATATAATTAAAATGACGGTAGAGATGATAAAAATTAGAAAAAAGGAAGATAATATAATTAATGTGTCCGCACAAAAAATTAAATGTCCTTCCCAAATCAGATTCGGACAATCTTCTTCTAAACTATAATTATTATTTCTCTTCCTTCTTCTTCTTCCTCTGTGCCACAGATTCTCTCTTTTTCCTTCATCAAATCTACGCTTCTTTCTTTGTCTGACAAAAAAATATATATCAAAATCAACTCTTTTTTTTTTTCTCTTGTTTATTCCAGAATCTGTATACATAACCAGAAAAATAAAATAAAATAAGAGACAAGAGTGAAAAGAACAAGTTCTTCTAGATGTTGTTGTTGTTGTTGTCTCATGGGTTCTTCGTTTTCTGAGCTCTTCGACATCATAAATCTCCACATGTAAGAAAAATTAATACTTATGAAAGAAAAATAACCTTTTTATTCATCACGAAATCTGCATGTGTTTTTTTTTTTTTTTTTTTTGATTGATGGAGCTTTGGTTTCTGGTTTTAATGGCTTCGATTTTGCAAAACGAAAAAAAAAACTCAATTTTTTCGATTCAGATTTTGATCGGGATCTATGTTTGTTCGATTGATTATAATTTCTAGGTTTATTTTTGTAAATTCCATTTTTCAATGTTCTTATCTTCTTCCTCTGATTATTTTACTAATTTTCTCGGGAAAATTAATTTTGAAAATTTTCTCGGTTTGGTTTTTTTCTCCAGGCAGCTTTGAGAATTGAGGACGAAAGGAGAAATGGAATCACTAATTGAAGAAGAAGAAGAGTCTCGATTTTTCGATGCTCACGAAGAAATCGCATCTTGTTCAAGTCCTTGTAAAATCGAATCTCCATCGTCGATTTCTGGAGAATTTCGTTACGATGTTTGGATCAAAAGCCCTGGTAACACTGAGGAGCGTCGTGAGAAGTTTTTGAAGTGGATGGGTTTAAGTAGTACTGTAAACGAATCGAAATCAGGTAATGTGTATCGGTTATCGAGCTCGGTTAACGAATCAGCGGTTTTGATGAGTTTGAAATCTGATGACGATGAGTTTAGCTCTTCTCGTTGTGATTCTTTTAGTCCAAGTGAGAGTGTAGATAGAGTTGTGAATGAGAGTTTGTGTAAAGAGGAAGGAGAAGTAGATAGTGGTATGGTTTTGAGGAATTTGGGTTTTGTTGATGATGGTGATATTAGCTCTAGTCTTTGTTCTTTATCATCATCTCCTGTATCGGATAAGATTGTGAAGGAACATGGTGAACCTAAGTTGTTACCAGACCCGATGGTTGCTGAGGAGGAACGGGAAGTAAGTGGGATTATGAAGAGGGTTAAGGAGAAATGGTTGAGTCGGTTGTACAAAGTGCGGAACAAGCGAAGTGCGGGAGGAGATGATAATGGCGGTGAAGTTGCGGTTTGCGGGAGTAGGATTGAGAGAGTGAAGGTGAAAGAGTATAAAAAAGAGGCTAAGGAGCTTTCTGCTCTTTTTAAAGGTCAAGAGATACAAGCTCATGAAGGAGCGATTCTCGCTATGAAGTTTAGTCCTGATGGGAGGTATCTTGCGAGTGCTGGTGAAGATGGGGTTTTGCGGGTTTGGAGTGTTGTTGAAGACGAAAGATGTGAAGAACATGATGTTCCTAAGATTGATCCTTCTTGTATATACTTTGAAGTGAGTAAACTCTCTGAGTTGAGACCGGTGGCTGTAGAAAAGGATGGGATTACTGGTTCGTTGATGAGTCCAAGGAAGACAACAGAGTCTGCTTGTGTTATTATTCCCCCAAAGATTTTTCGGGTTCTTGATAAACCGCTTCACGAGTTTCTCGGTCACAGTGGTGATATCCTTGATATCTCTTGGTCCAAGAACAATGTGAGTCGTCTTTCTTGACCTTCCCTTCATTTTTACACTGATGCTTTGAACCGAACTCTAGGTCTTAAAATTGATTTTATAACCATAAGGAGCTGCTTTTAGAACTACCTAGACACCTTTTTTATGCATGTTTCGTTATGTTTTGAGATCTGTAACACACAAGAACGTAGATTCAGCCCCTGTATGTGTAATCTTGAACAGAAAACTAGACCGAGTTGCTCATTCTGTGATATTGGTGGCAGCGTCTGTTGTCAGCTTCAGTAGACAATAGTGTTCGGCTTTGGCAGATCGGCTGTGAGGACTGTCTTGGAATCTTCTCTCACAATAACTACGGTAATGTTCTTCTCCGTCTATACAATGTCATTGTTTTCCTTTCCTCCCTTTTTGTTAGTCGATCATTCAATCTGAACGCCATTTTATTGTTTTTTTTTTCCATTTTTGCAGTTACATCCGTTCAGTTTAACCCGGTTGATGATGATCACTTCATCAGTGGTTCCATAGATGGAAAAGTTCGTATCTGGTCAGCTTCACAGTGCCAAGTTGTAGATTGGGCCGATGCTAGAGGCATTGTAACCGCAGTTTGTTATCAACCTGATGGGCAGGTGTGACTTGGAACCAAAAATCCTTTTCCTTTATCGACTTGACTCGACTCAGATTTTTTCCTAAAAGAATACATTTTCCATTGCAGGCAGTGATTATCGGAACTTTGACAAGCGATTGTCGCTTCTACAATGTATCAGGTAAAGCTCATAAATAACACACACAGACGCATGGGCTTGTCTTAGAAACTCCAGAGTTTGAGTTAATTAGTCTAAGAAACCTGATTTCTTACATAGTTATCTCTCTTTCTGGTTCAGGCCACTGCCTTCAACTTGATGGTCATATATGTCTGCACAACAAAAAGAAGTCGTCGAATAAACGAATAATCGGCTTTCAGGTGCATATTTCTTCTTAAATTTGTCTCCCAAGATTGAACATTTTATAATGATGCTTAGCTAGTTTCTTCTGCAGTTTGATTCTACTGACCCAAGCAGAGTCATGGTGGCATCAGCAGATTCACAAGTGAGGATCATTAGTGGTCGCAACGTTGTCCACAAATACAAAGGTAATGCTTCTAAAGACATACTACTACATACACTATTCGAACAAAAATTTGCAAATTCTGAAATGTGTTAATCTTCTAGGATCTCGAAATGCTGGAAACCAGATATCGGCATCTTTTACAGCAGACGGGAAGCATATAGTCTCTGCGTGTGACGATTCATCGGTCTACGTCTGGAACTGCGTTGGACACGACCCTGAACAGTCGTCTCCTGGTTTTTTCTCTCACACCAAACGACTTAAAATCCGATCATTCGAAAAATTCTCTGCGGATGTTTCAGTAGCTATCCCGTGGTGCGGATTTACGCCTGTACTCTCCGGCGGATCCGAGCTATCGCCATCGCTCTTCTCATTAGGGCGCGAGTACGTTCTCGATTCTCCCAAGGGATCTGCCACTTGGCCGGAAGAGAAGCTAGCGAGCTCGTTTTCTCCGGTGAAAGCGATCCGTAGATCGCATTACAAATTCCTCCGGTCTTCGTGCCGGAGAACGTCGGAGTCATCTCATCTCTGGGGATTGGTTATAGTCACCGGTGGTTGGGATGGACGGATCAAATTGTTTCACAACTATGGTTTGCCTGTTCCCGTTTGAAATCCAACGAGGCTACGAAACGCTCCTTCTCAAACGTCGACGTATAAACTCTTCTGTTTCGAAAAGTGGTGAAGTTAGAAGCCATAGTTTTTGGAGTTTATACGGGCCTAAGTTTGGGCCTAACACGGTGGCCCGGTGGGTCGTAGCTGAGTGTCACCAATATCGGAGCTAGCCTGAGCTGAAGGTTCGGAATTGCTTCATGGGTAGGGAAAACGAAAAGAAGAAGGGGTGACTCAGATTTTTGCCTTTTTTAATCGTAAAAATTATTAGTATTATACTTGTCAGTTTTTTTTTTTTCCTTCTTTTTGTAAGTAATAATATATAGGGAAATGTAACTGAGGCCTGTGTTTTTTCGTGTATATACCATGGTTTTCTCTCCAATACTATATTTTTGGTACATAATACTGGTGTTACAAAACCTTAAATCATTGTGTAAATAGTCATAGTATGTGGCGTTATCAATTATTTTTTAATATAATATTTTTTAGAACAGAGTATTTAGGTTATGCTTATGCACACGACTCGTTCTTTAAGATATCTCTCTATTATGATTTTTGTTTCCAGTGTGAGCAAGAAACTTGCATAGTTCTTTTCTTCCATTCAAAGATATTCCTATCGAGATATAAGAAGGAAACCAAGTATTATTGGCTTATAGACTCGTAGTGTAGATATCACCGCGGATTATATTACACTTTAACTAATAATTAAAAACCATTAGAAATTAAAAAATTAGAACCGAAAAGAAATCTGTAAATCTCTTGACCAACAAAAGTTTTTTGTAAATTTATCTTTGCTACTGATGTGACTCTGGTGATCTCCCAAAGACAAAGCAAAGCATATTTTGGAATACCATTTACCAGCATTCTCCATTTTGATGTTTTGATTCTTACTACACTTAACAATGAATTATGTGCTACCATTTTTCTCTCTTTCTATGTTTACTATAGTCGGAGTTCTCTTAATCCTTTCAACAGGTATTTTTCGTTTACCATTTTTAATCTTGTTACTTCACTTTTTTTTTACTTTTTCATAATCATTCTGAAATAGTGAAAATCCACTATCTTGTAGTATATATACGTTAACATTTGAATTTGGTCATTATCAGGAAGTGAAGCGAGTATTGGTGTAAACTACGGCACACTAGCTAACAACCTCCCTCCACCGCAACAAGTAGCGGAGTTCCTCCTCCATTCCACCGTCATTAACCGCATCCGCCTCTTCGACACCGATCCTCAAATCCTCCAAGCCTTCGCTAACACCGGTATCGCCGTTACCGTAACCGTCCCCAACGACCAAATCCCACACTTAACCAACCTCTCCTCCGCCAAACAATGGATCTCCGATCACATCCAACCTCACTTCCCATCCACAAACATCATCCGTATCCTCGTCGGAAACGAAGTCATCTCCACCGCCGATCACCTCCTCATCAGAACCTTAATCCCGGCTATGCAATCTCTCCACACCGCCTTAGTCTCCGCCTCTCTCCACCGTCGAATTCAAATCTCAACGCCACATTCTTTAGGAACCCTCACTAATTCAACCCCACCTTCTTCCGCTAAGTTCCGGCGAGGCTACGACGCCCAAGTCCTCAAGCCTCTCCTTAGCTTCCTCCGTTCTACTTCTTCGCCGTTCGTCGTGAATCCTTATCCCTTCTTCGGTTATTCAATCGAAACTCTCGATTTCGCTCTCTTTAGACCTAATCCAGGCTTATTTGATCAACACACGAAGCTTCTCTACACAAACATGCTCGATGCTCAGCTTGATTCGGTTTATTCCGCCATGGATAAATTAGGGTTTTCAGATGTTGAGATTGTGATTGGTGAAATTGGATGGCCATCGGAGGGAGATATAGATCAGATCGGAGTTGATGTTGATACAGCGGCTGAGTTTAACAAGAATCTGATTGCGCGTGTAGATTCCGGTACCGGAACTCCATTGATGCCAAATCGGACTTTTGAAACTTACATTTTCGCGCTCTTCAATGAAAATCTCAAATCGGGACCAACGTCGGAGCGTAATTTCGGCATCTTCCGATCAGATCTGACACCGATTTACGACATCGGAATCCTCCGGCCAACGGTAATCAATCACCGCCGCAATTCACAACATTATTTAGTTTCATATATGTTAACGAATTTGTTTTTGTGAACTGACAGTTTAGATCATCGGATCCGGTTTACAATCCTCGATCACCGGTTAGAGGATCGTCGTCGAAGCGGTGGTGCGTGACAAAGGCCGGTGCAGAGACGGTGGCTTTACAAAGGAACATTGATTACGTATGTGGGTTGGGTTTGGATTGTAGGCCCATTAATGAAGGTGGGCTTTGTTACTTGCCGAATACAGTGAAAGCCCATTCGAAGTACGCAATGAACTTGTATTACCAAACTATGGAGAAACACGAGTTCGATTGCGATTTCGACAACACTGGAGAGATAACTACGATTGATCCCAGTATGAATCATTAATTAAATTATAATTTAGGGAAATTAACTAATTTCGTTGTATTGACTTTTTTTTTTCTTACATAATGTTTTGCAGGTTATGGAAATTGTGAATATCAGGCTAATTAGTAAGTTTTACACTGTAATTTGCAATAATATTCAGGGTTGTTTGGTCAAATCAACAATATGAAGTATTGGAATAATCAATCCTAGCAAACTACACATCATTTCGAGCTGCTTTTTTTTTTTTTTTTTTGTTGTTGTTGTTGTAAATATTGAAGTGGAATGTCCTTTACATACATATTAAATAGTATTGTCCTTTTTATATGCATATGATTTTGGATTATGCTAGTAGTATTGGTCGCGTCTATAAAAGTATGAGTGAAACTTTAAAATTTGTATATGGTTTATACAAAACAAACACAAACCTCCCTCTTCATTTGGGTAACAACGTCGTCTCATGCATGTAGTTTTAGCTTTATGATGGTTGTTTTGTTTAATGAACCGGACCAAAAATATGCTTCTCAAATTTGGTCTAAATAGTTACAAGATATTCCCTCAGTTTTGTTTTATTTTTCTTTTAGAGTTAAAATTTTGTTTTCATATTACTTATGGATAGTGTATTTATAATGCAGATTTATAATAAATTTTTTAGTTTGTCATATTTTTAGCTTATTAATTATATATATTTAACTAGATTTTAACCCGCGGTATATCGCGGGGCTATATCTTTTTCAAAAAATAAAAAAATAATTTGTTTAGTAGATTAAATATATATAATTTATTTTTATATTTTCTAAATGTACAACTCTTATATATATATATATATATATATATATATTATTTAGTATATAATTACTATGTTTAATTTTTACTGTTTAAAAATATAAAAAGAATAACAAACAGTTTATTAAGTTAAAATTTAGATTATAACTAAATAATTCATTTTTTAATTATATTTGTTTTAATAATATAATGATATTTTGATTTATAAATATATATATATATAATTTCACCCGTGGTATACTGTCTCGTATTATTATCGATCCAAAGTCGTCATATCATCTAATCTCGTTCAGTGAAATTAAACATATCTAATAGATTTCACACGTGCTATACTGTCTCGTATTACCTATCGACCAAAACTCGTCATACCATCTCGTATTTTTGTTTTAATAATACTTTACTTTAAAAGATATATAATTCAAATCAATTTAAAAGTTTTATTTCAAATGGTTATTTAATTGTTTTAAAGTTCATATATTATAAATATTCTAAACCCATCTTATAATCTAATCTCAACCGTTAAAATTAAATATTATTTTTTTATTTTTTGTTCGAATAATAGTTTTATTAAAAGATTTATAATCACATCAATTTAAAAGTTTTATTTCAAATGATTATTTAATTTTTATAGATTTCATATATTATAAATATTATAAAACATTTTTCCTAAATATTTTAAATGTTTAATTAAATATAATATTTATCTTTTAATCAAGTATATATTAATTATGTCCTAAGATTTCTCATTTTTTAAGTAATTGAAATTGATGGAAATATAATAGATAAGGAAATGCTACAAATTAGGAATATTAATTAATTGATAATAATTGATAGCAATGGCATCTTTTGTAAATAAGTTTAAACTTGAGGATTTATTTGCTAAAATGGCTGCAAAAATGTATATATAGATAACAGTGTATTAATTAGGGGTAAAACAATAAAAAAATTTTTTTTCTTAATTTGTGTGAAATGAACTAAAAGGATAAGTAATATAAAACAGAGGGAAACGCGTTTTAAATTCCTTTTAATTTGGTCTCAATAGTTACAAAATATGTTTACTTGGCGTGAAAAGATTGCACCAAACCGTTTTATATCACTTATATAACAACATTCATCAGGTAGTTATGTTTGCCTTTTTTGAGTTTTAATTAAAATCGGATGAAAAAAGAAAAGTTACAAGATAACGTTTTAAAATGTTAGTCTCAATAGTTACAAGATTTAACATTAATTCTTTTTAATTTGGTCTCAGTACTTAATATTAATGGCTAGATGCCAAATGTCATTTGAACGGAATTTAATCAAAAGTTAAATAATAAAGACGAAGAAACAAATCTCATATTGTCTAAAATAAAATTTCTTAAAAATTTTTTTAAACAGAATCTATAACTTTTTATTATTATTTTAATCTTTCTAGATTTAGCTATTGAATACCCCTTCCTAAATTAAAACATATGGATTCTCTCAAGAGAGGAAACAATAATGGTATAACTTAATTATGGAGAATTCACATATTCGTTTTTGCTTTGACTATATTGATTGTCCATATTTTAGTTGATTACGGATTCATCTAGTCAATGTGATGCGTTATCTTCATAATTACGATTGACTACTATATATCTCTGTCTTCGTATATATGTGTATCTCAACTTATACTATAAAAATCAATTCACATATCACCAAAACAAAACAAAAATGAGAGAATCTGACTTAAGGATGAAGCTAGTGATACTAGTATCTTTCTTGCTCGTTCTCCCAATGTTTTCTTCAGGTATATAGATCTGATCAACTAACATATGCAAACTTATAGTAGCTTTAACATTTTATATAGGTCAATATAGAACTCCGAATTGAATAAATATGCTTCATATTTTTGTTAGGGATCGTTGAGACTTTGCATCATGACAACATCAACCGCAAGGTATTAACAATCACGGTTCTAAAAGCGTTATATATTTGATTACAAATATGCATCAAAACTAAAAACAAAAAGATATAAAACTTGTTGATTTAAAAAGGTTAAAGAGATGGTCATGAATGGAAGAAGAATCGATCTGGAGATGGACTACGCTGGGCCGCATCTAAGACCTCCCAAGCCATCCGACCCTACAATTCCAGGAACACAAGTACGTGCCCTATAGCAAAAATGAAGTATTACGAAAAGTGTCTTCCTTTTTTAATAGTGTATGAGTTTGGTTTTGAAAGGTTGATGAGGTTGTGACAAAGGAACCAACTGTCTATAACAAAGAAGACTATGGGGACTGGTCTCCAAGACCAATCCCAAAACGACCAATGCCATATGTACCTCCTCCTCCTCCTCCACCGACACGACGACCTCCTTTCACCACAAATCACTAGACCGTTACTTTTACTAAACTCTTGTCATTAGACTTTCGTCTTCATCTAGTAAATCTAAATAAATAAAATGAAATTTGGCCAAGAAAACAACAAAGCTGTGAATGCATTGATTTGGTTTTGGTAATACAAGAACAAAAGCTGTAAAGTACATTGACACTTTTTGTTATAATATATCAAGTGTAGTACTCCAACAAATAGCCAGGACCGGGTTTGTAAGGATCAGCTTCTACATAAGCCTCAGGGCGATCAAAGCCGAGATCGTTCACACGGTTGCTTAGAACATGAAAGATGGCTTTTTTGGAACCTCCATATTCGTCTCTGTTCTTGTCCACGTACTCTGTTGCTTCAGCTGCTACGCTATTGACAAATTCAAACCGATTGTCTTCCCTCAAAAGAAGCTGCTCTATGTCCATTGTCATTACCTTCCCAACTTCTCTTATCTTCCTTACTTGTTCTTCCACAAATGGAACTCTTTGCATTTTGTAACGCAACATATCGTCCTTCTTCGTCTACAGACAAAACAGGAGAACGACATAGAGAGATTAAAAGCGGGACAAATATAAACAAAGATTTTGCATTGTTCTGGCTTTGGTAATTATTGAAATCTCAAAACCTCATGAACCTGATAGGATCAAACAACAGAAACTGATAGTTTGTAGAATATAGTACAAGTAAAAAGATCACACTAATATTTTATGTAATGTGTAACTCCCACCTAAAAATCCCAGTATCTCAGATAAGACAATCTCCAATTTCTTGCATGTGCCATAGAGATAAGACCATGGTTACTTGAATATATATAAGTAAACACTAACTAGAGGTAAAAAGCCATGTTTCTTTAAGTTCATCAACAGTATAAGAACTAAAGCTAGCGTCTGAAATGAGCATAGTTCAACAAAGACACTTTTGAAACAGGTGTGTAAGCTAATTTGGAATCAAGAAGGGTAAACTAGAAATCGCAAAAACTCAGAGAAGACAATCTCCATCTCTCCTTCTATGCATCATATCAATTACTATGACTAAGTAAAGACTAACTAGAGTTAATAGTCATGCCTCATCAGTGAGTTAAAGCTAATCTGTGATCCTACTAAAAATTGCAACTTTTTAGAAATGTCGTCTCCAAGCAAAGAAAAACCCTTATTTTGATTCCTGATTCGACTTATGTCATAAACATGAAACTGGAAAATCACCAAAATATCAAGTTTAGTACTTACCAATGTTCTCCTCCGCCAAACACGGCGTCCATTATCATCTCTCTGAATCCCACAAGAAACCTGAAAAAATCAACCAGATTCACTCAAAACTCTCCCCCAAAAACCCACAAATTCGTATATATATCAACCATTCAAAACCTGAGACTGAAATGTGCATCGCAAATTCCCACTTCTCGTATCAATAATCTGAATATACAATAATTGAAAATGAGAAATCACATTGACATCAAAGGATGATTATGAGAGAAGCAAAGGAGGGATTTTTACAGGTAAAATCGAAGATGGAGAAGAACAGGTGAAGGAAGCCATTGATACACAGTGAATAGATAGAACCGGATCCTATTTTATATGTAAGCTTCTCCGGTTCGGTTTAATGGTTTATCTTTGGTTGTGTTCGTATTTGGACAAATCATTCCTAACCGAACCGGGCATTTTTTTTTCTCGTCATTTTATCTATACAATAATAATTCAACTTGCACAAAAAAAAAATCTAAAACAAATCAAAACTAACAACAAATCTAAAATCATATAATTTTACTTGGTACACAAAAATAATATTTTTCAGAAATCAATCAATCTAATAATAGTTAGTGGGAACCCTCTATTGTGACTTTGTGAGCTATGTATATACATAAGACATTACAAGATGGAACCTCAACATAGTTGATAAGCAAAGAAATTAACTCTATCGATCACCGGATGAGAAAATGGCTTCTAGGAATCATCTCTTAATATGTTGTGTTCTCTTAGCTATGATCATGATCGGGCATGCTCAAACCAACCGGAAACTTCTTGACGATAATGTACCATCATCTTATTTTCCATCGATGGAGTCTCGTCAGGTTTTTCTTCCTTCTTCTCATCGTTCACTTGTTGCTGAGCATTACGACAGATCACCACCTCCACCACCACCCAAAAGATCAGAAGTTGAACCCCAAACTGATGGTGTCTAGACCATTGAGTGATGGTGAGAATCGGCCCTGATGAAAAGACTCGTGAGTTGGTACCATGTTTTGAAAGAGCATACATATGTTTTGATGTTTGGTTTTATGATCCGGTTTATAAGAGCTACCTAATTTTTGAAGGCTTGGTTTGATTTAGTTTTCTTTGCTTTCTAAAGTAAAATCTCCGGAAAAGTTGTCTCTGTTTTTTTCTTCTTTATTTTTATCTGTATACGTGTACTTCATTCTTGGTGACAATAAATTTGACTTGTTTCAAATTAATTAATGTAATATTTGTAAATGGTAAGTTAATACAACAGAAAAGTCGATGATACTATCTTTTTGAATAGGTAGATTTACCGAACGAATACCACATTACCACGGCTTAAAAAAAAAAAAAGAAAAAAGGGAGGATTAGTCTCAAACATTCTTAATCAATTTCAAAAACTGGATAAATAAAAGCAAAAGTTTCAAAAACATAATTATTCTTGCAACAGTAATTGATGCAAAATATATATTAAACTGTCAAATAATATTTCGAGAACGAAATTGTATATATAAACTTGCTGTTAATTTGGTTAAAATCGGCAGTAAAATAATTCACAGCAAGTTTTACTACGCTTGTAAACAAAACTGCATTCACACTCTGACAGTCATAAGGTATACACAAAATCATAGAATCATGGACATATTTTGTAACACATATATTGACAATTTGACATTACGTAAATGCAATTAAAACTGGAATGTAATTTCCGGTTTACCAGTCAACATACAAAACCAGCTTTCGGTTTAATATTCGTCCAAATAAGTGTAGAGCGTATCGTCCTTCTTTGTTTTGCGTCGGCTAAGTAGCGCCTTTAGCAGCCGTTTGCTCTTGCTCGGTTGTTGTTGATGCTCTGGTTCTTTCTGAGCTTCTTTCTCGAACGCAACCCGAACCGAAGCCGATCTTCTTGGTTCTGACGGATACTGAGCCAGAAAATATCAAGAATCAACCGTTAGAGATAGAGCCTAGAAGTGAGTGTTTTTGAAATGTAACCGAAGCTTACCCGTTTAGGAGTTGGAGTTACCGCTCTACTCTTGCTCGGGGTTGTTGGCCGGCTGATTGATGACGGTCGGATAGCAACCGAACCAGATCTTAGCAGCGGAAACCGATGTGGTGATACTGCTCGCTTATCTATTTTACCATGCACACTGTTTAAAGGTTCTGTTTACATATTAAGCCAAAAACGGCAATTTCAAGGTGAAGCTGTCTTTTACCTTGTTCTTTCTTTGGTGCGGTGGCGATAGAGGAGAACGAAAAGGTTGCTGAACGTTGAGGTTTCCGTTGAGAGGGAGACTGAAGTATCGGTTTTCTGCAAAAAGCGATAAAAGTTTAGTACTTCTCGGTCATTTGACAAGGGAACTCACTATGAGTACTGGACTATACCTAACAGGTGGTGGAGGCGTTTCACGAATTGTAGCGCGAACAGCTTTAAGAATTCACAACAAGAAACATATCAAATCAAGAATCAAGGCAATTTCTAAGTAAATGAAATGGCAATTTATACCATTTCTGAATTGGTTCCAGTCATCTTCTCCATCAAAACTACCTTCAACATTCTTAAGCTTTGCGAGGTTGCCACCTCTTTTGATTTCACCAGCTGATAGAGAATTTCGTTTTTGTTAGCTGAGTCCCAAAACCGACAAATAAGAGAACGAAAGTTTGTAGAAACATATAGGGAACTTTGGAGAGTCGAAACTTACAAGGCAAGAAGTACCGCTTGTGGAACTTTGGAGTGTCGATCACAAGTGATTGCTGGGAACGACCTTCATGATCCATGTACTCTTGGCACATCCGTAGCCTCTATACACATATAAGAAAGTTCAGTAATACAAACAAGAATCATTCTCAAAAATGCCAACTGAATAAAACTAAAGCAGAAATATCTGTCCATTTGAAGAATAATGGATACCTGTTCAATGCAAGATACTCGCAGTTCGGTTCCTGCTACTTCATCGACTTTTTCATCTACAAAGTCATTTACTTTATATGTAACAGACCCCAAATGGTCAACTGTATTCACCAGAGCCTTTATTGCATAATCTTTCAGTGTCTCCACGACTCTACATACACAAGTAAAAACTTACAAAACTCCAAGAAAAGAGAACAATCACAATTAGGGAGAGGAATAAACTCACTCACATCTGTTTTTGTTCATCGTTTGTGTAGGATAGTTCGAAATACTCAGCTGCTGAATACAACTGTGTTCTCAGATTCTTCAGATCCTGTATAACAAAGATGTTTACTAAACTATTTGCAGAACATGTAAACAGAAGATTTAAGGCTTTAGCAATGATCACAAAATCCATTAAGATTATTCAACTTGATACTTTAGAATCTACCTTGAGACTATCAGAGAAGAGCATGCTCTGTTGCATAGAGATCTCATCGTAATTAGACGCTTCTCGGGGCATAGGCATTGTAGCTGCTGCACTCATTTTTAATTCAAAGATTAACAGTGGAATCTCAAATGCTGCTTTCTGTTTTCACTGTGGAAATGAAATGATCAAACAAGAATGAAGAAAACAAATAGTCAAATCTTCAGCGATGGTATTTGTAAGAATACTCGAAAATTTCAAGCTGCTAGCAAAATGAAACTAAAGCAACTAATATTGGTCTAGAGTGTTTTAAATCCATTTTAAGGAATTTAAACCAAAGAGTATATGATTCTGTGGATGTTTAAGGTAAACAACAACACGCCAACTAAATCTTAATAAAGAATAACAAACAGACAAGAAGTAGAATCCACAGCTCTAAAGAAACCAGACAATTTGATCTGAAACAAAAACACATTTTTGTCTGAATCTTCAACAATACTATTTTTAAGACAACAAAGAATTAACAAAATCTACAAATAAAAGATTAAAGAATTAGCATTTTCCAACCAACCGAGATCAAGAATTGCAAATTTTGTTCCATAGCATATAAACAGAGACAAAGGGCCATTTCAAGTAAATAATCTAAAAAGGGACTAGTCATCCAAAATCAAACCCTATAAACATTCAACCTAAAACCCTTAATCAAGAACATTGAAAGGTTCCAACTTCTTCTACTATATAAACAGAGCTCTTAAAACCCAATTCAAATGTTTACCAATTATGACCTCAAAACGGTTTTAAAGAGAACCAAGTCGTGTAAAGTCTCAACCTTTGTGAACTGAATTTTGCAGACAAGACGAATGAGAACAAAAAAACAGATAATGAGAATACACAGAAGAATACAAGAAACTAACCTGAGACTCTTCTTCTCACTCCACAAAGCCTCTAGCTTTTTGGTTTCCTCCTGGTGTTTTGCTCGAAAAACAGATTGACAAAAATGGGTGATTTAAACACCAAAAAAGACTTGATTTTTTGCAAGGTTTAAACACGTAGGAGACGAAAGAGGAAAGGGAGAGAGACAAGAGAGTAATTAGAGGGAAGAAAGTGAAGAAAAAGGGAAGCGTTTGGTATTCACAGACCTCTATTTCCCACTCACTTACCCACTTTTGCCCATCATTTCCGGAGCAACGAACGCTCGCTCTTTTTTTTTTGTTCATTATTTCTTTCTTTTTCTCAAATTAAACTATTTTAGATTTTTTAAATATATATATTCAAACATGTCAACTCTAAACATAATTGAGTGCTGACATAAAAAAAGACCAAGAAAAAACAGAAAAAAAAAAAAAAAAATCCTCATTTGATTTTTTTTTTTTTTTTGGTCATCTTGTATGAATTGTTAGTTAACATGGAGTTGAATTTTTTTTCAAAACCAAATCATCTTTTATTCAAAAAAAATCATCTAACAAAATTTGATAAATTATATACTTAATTTTGTCTATGAGAAGAAAAAAGGGCAGTATCCTTTTTTTTTGTTTTGGACAAAATAAATAGGGCAGTATCCAATATGTCAGAAAAAAAGATGTCAAAATTTTCAAATGGTTGTTGATGTAATCAATCACCGAAAAGAATAGATAGATACAAACACCATTAACATTTTTTGACATGTAAGATGATTCACTTATTAATTAATGTATGAATACTGTTTTTTCATCCAATAATTATTAGGCGTTTGGTGTTGTTTTCATTTCAAATTAATTTTTTTATCGAAGAATAATTATTTGGCTTTTGGTATTGATTATTACTTTTATCTTCTAAGAAAAATAAATTATAATGTCGTTAATTCAATTGGTAAAAACTCTAGGAGAAGTTTAAAGGTCGTCGGTTCGAGTGATGTTTGAGACGAAACTAATATTACATAATATAATTTCGGGTTTTTGGGGATTACGTTTTCGGCCTAGAACCTCCTGAATTTCAATAATAAAAAAAAACAGCGTAAACAAAACGAAACAATCATTGTCAATTTGTCATGTACACATTTTCAGTGTAAACTGGTTGGTAAACCTTAGGAAAGCGAATGTGAACTACAAATATAGTATTCATACATATTCTTATAGTAGAGAATTTAGGATCGTGCGTGGCTCTAACGATAACGTTTTCATTTCAACTAAACATTATTATAAAAATAAACAAAAAGAGAATAATTATTTATTCTTTTTATCGATGACAGATTAGTTTGTATGATTCATATGAATATGGTAAGCACGTCTAATGGACTTAATTATATTTCACGTTTCATTCATTTGTGTGTTACTGCTCTCCTACTCATTCACATCTATCATTAATCTTGATCAAATTATTTGTTTTTAAGGAATTAAGCCCACCAATTCTGGTATGAAATGAAATCATCATTATTAACTTATTAATTCACCATTTCTGATTGGTACTTTTCTCATAATGGCTATCAAATCCAATATATAAAAGATGAAAGGAATTTTTAAACTTTATTATTTTGGTATTTATTTATTTATTTATCAAGAGAAATAAAATTAATTAACTAAGAGATAATGATGTGTTATCCTTGTAAAACTGTATTATCTTAGTATTTATTTTTCTATGAAGAGAATAAAATTAATTAATCAAGAGATATTGATGCGTCATCGCTAAAGAGACTTCCTTCATTATTTTTATATAGGGTTCCGTACTTACTATTAAATTTCTTATATTTTATTTTCTCTTTATGTTCTTGGTAACCTTTTATATATATATATATCTCTTTTTTTTTTTAAGACATGTTTTGGTTTTACTGATTTCAAACATATGTAAGAAGTTAAATTATAATATTAATATGTGTCGCATTGTCGTTAAACTACATAAACATATCAAAACTATGTATATTAAGAATCCATTATAAGTAAATATTATTTATAACCCAGCCAGTAGGTTGGAAACTTGCAGTCACATTGTTTTAATCATCTCTACTGTAATTCTGAACTTTTTAAGTTTTTTTAAAATGGTTAGTTATTTTAGGATGTGATCTGCTAAACAAATATATATATAATTTCACAAATTCAGAAACTTGTATTGCTTCTAGACTGAATTCATTAAAACTTTAATTTAATTGTAATTATTTGTAGGAGGAATTTACATTCAAGTTTCGATCAACTGATGAAATTGCGAGGCAAAAAGCTCTAAATTATGTCTATCTTCTTCCAGGTACGTTATCACAATCTAATGGTTATGTTGAGCCAAAATAAACTATTTGTTATTGAGAAAATTTTAAACAATCGTGTATATATATTTTTTTGTTAGGAGTTAGTTCTGTGACATTTTGTGAACGAAGCAACTTACTAACCGTGAAGGGAGAAAGAATCGATAAGGCTAAAATAATGAGGAAGATAGATAAGATTTTTCAACCTAAAAATTCGTTCTTTTCGTGTTTTAGTCCCAAATACTAGTACATGGTGTTTATTTTTGATTTTACATTTATAAGAGTATTTGGATTTAAGTAGTAGTTTTCTGATCAATTGTCCCTTTTAGGAATATTTTCTAGAGAAGTGTTTGGTTTTTTATAAACTTAAGTCATATTAGTCTACTCGTATAATGTCTTATCAAAAGAAATCTAGTTCAGATTCAGATAATTAGGAAAAGAGTAAGACACACATGTCATAACCGAAAGAAAAACATATTATAACCTCATAACTAAAATTCTATACCTCCCCAAAACAAACACCATACGAGTTTAAGATAATAGACATAGATAGATACACGGTTTAATGTGGAAACGTTGAAAACCATAGATTTTCGATAGCCGGAAAAGGAGGTTCCACACTCTCCATCTGATTGGTCAGGTCTGGTCTGATCCGGTCCAACTCGGTTTGGTTCAGTTTATGTTTGGTCTAGCTGACATAGGGAGGGTCCATGAAAACCCACTGAAAAACTTGCTCATACTGAACGGCAGCGTTTTCCCAAGAGTAGTTTCGGGTCATTCCTCTTCTCATCAATCCTTCCCATGACTGTTTATACTCTCTGTACGTTGCTGCAGCCAACCTCAAGGCCTGAGATGTATGTAACACAACAAGGTCATATACCCACAAAAACCATAAACCACAAATCCTCTTGAGAAATGGGGAGTTAGATAAACTTACCGAGACCATGCTATCTTTCGACAAGGGAGTGAAGACCCACCTGAAACATTAAACCCACAAAAGAACGATTCATAACAACACAAATCATTTGAATTTGATGATTTTTTTCCTTTCTCAAAAACAGATTTGTTTATTACCCTGTACCAGTACCAGCTCCACCTTCTGCATAAGGGTTGAAATTCTCAACCGTATCCTGAAAACAATCATGATCCAGTTATAAATCATTACCCTTTTAGTACCAAACTATTCAAAACAATTTGATTGTATTTATCCGGGTTCTTGAAGATTTAAAGAAACTCACTCTGAGTCCTCCAGTGCCATGAACAACTGGAATGGTTCCGTATCTCATTGCGTATAGCTGATTTAAACCACAGGGCTCGAATCTCGACGGCATGAGAAGAATGTCACAGCTGTTTATCGATAGTTTTCAAGACAAACAAACAAAAACAATCCAATGAGATATTTGTGGCACTGTGAAGGTTTTCTACAACAGTTCCTTTATATGAATCATATGATAATCCATAGAATAGATCTCCCTGGACAAAGCAAAGATTCTCTATTGATTTTATCATGTCTTCTGGAATTTTTGAAAGTCTAAGCTAGAATGATTTGTTTTTACCCGGCTGTGATTCGATGAGAGATGGGGACATTGAACCCAACCCAACCACGGAATTTGTCTCTGTATGTTTCCTCCATACTTCTCATCCAGCTTTCATATTTTGGGTCACCCGAACCAAGCATGACCTGCAAGCAACCAAACCACATTAAATCATATCAACAAAGATATCTCATAAAAAGAAACAACTCTCTTTGACTGAAAAAGGAATATTAGAATGCGGAAAACCACTACAGATTCCAGTAAAATTTTCCAATTCTGCCTCAGATTTAAGAAATGTGCGAAAACAGCTACTAAATACAGGAGATGAGAAATGTGTATCACACATGTCACTGGTACTGCATGTGTTCCAGTTAAACCGTTCAATAGACTCACTTACGAATTGAATGTCATCCACCATGAGATCAGGACCAGCGGTTTGGATCAGATCAATGCCCTTCTGGTAATCAAGTCTTCCTATAAAACCAATCTGTAAAAAGTATTAAAACATTCAAGCTACATGAGTGATTATAAGACAAAATAGAACATTTCTTATAAAAATAAAAGTGGCTTTGAAATATCACCATAGGACATTCAGGCCTAATGGGGAGACCCAATTCCTTTTGTAGTGCCATCTTGCATTTGATCTGCGATTCCCAAAGCAGATACAAAAAGTGAATTCCACCATAACAAAGCATCGGATTTTGGCACTTTTACTCAAGAGAACTTCACATCACCTTCTCGGAGACATCATCAGCAGAGTAATGGAAAGGAATGTGTTCATCCGTGGATGGATTCCATTCATCAACATTAATTCCATTTGTGATCCCTGTAAACATCACCGGAATATCAGCTCAGAAAGATGTTTTAAGTGAAAGATTATAAAAGTCGGGGTTTATAGAAACAAGTACCATTTATAACACTTTTCCGACTAGAAAGCAAATCTTGAAGACCATAACCACCTTCAACAGTAGTGATTTCCCATGCATAGCCCTGAAAATACAGAAAACAAATCCCAATCAGAATACCAACCCACACAATGTCAGAATCATTACCGTAAGTGAATGTGGTCATTAATATCAGGGATTATGTTTACAAAAGATTCATCACCTGGCTCACAGTAATGATACGGTCAGAGGTCACAATAGCACCCTTGAGAACATTAACCGCTTCACCGGTGTCAAGGGCATGAGTTCTTGCCCACGTTGGAAATACCCACCCGACTGCTCCATACCATTCCGAAGGCAATCCCAAGTTGGTGTATGTAGCTGCTGGCTCCACCCCCTTTTAGGAAAAGAGCCAATTTATGAAATAGAAAAATAACCTTTCAACTTAATCAAACACAACATACATAACTAACTAATCACAGTAAGCTAACTATGGGGCATTATACGAAACTTACAACTATATAAAAACCAGAAGAAGAGATATTACATATACAGGTCTGGAAAAATGTTTATGAATTTACCTGATGAGCGAGGTTATGGATAATGAGAATGCTTCTTGCATCCTTATAAACTCCATATGGGCGATACTTTGCGGCCAAAAGTCTGGAATAAAAGAAGATACACGATATAAGTTTCAATGTCCACAAATCAAAGCAGGATTCTGCACATCCGTTAAAAGATAAAGCCTAGAGTATAAGGTAAAGAGATCAAGAAAAGGTTACATGGGAACAAGGCCGGCATGCCAGTCATTGACAAGGAAGAGTGATTTCTCTCCATAAGTGAACCCTCCAAGAGGCAGCACGAGAGGGGCTTCACATGCAGCATGGCAAAGTAACGTGAACCGAAACTGTAATCAGAAAATGTGTGAGACGACGCACTTTTGTTGTTTTAAGTAGACCACATGACTTAAAACATAACATTTACACAATAAAAGAAAGTTATAATTATAAACCAAAGTCTTTCTTTGGACAATGTCAACAGTAGTACCTGATTGTCACCAAAGGCTCCTTTACTATCTCCGTAGGGATTACCAGGTCTATGGTAGGATTTGTGATCAACAAAAACCTAAAGACAGTTTACAAAAACAACACAAAATGTTAAGCAATGGCGTTTGTCAAAACTCCACAATAATTTATGCTAGAAGAGATTAGTGGTTACCCAATCAACACCATCTCTATACTCATGATAGAAGGAAACTTCTTGAGAACCACCAAAGCAATTTACTGTTACACGTATCCCCAAATCCTTAGCCCGGGCATAGTTCTTGTCTGCAGCAGTTCCATTTAAGTACCGAGGAGAAATGACCATAACACGATGCCCACGACCAGCTAAAGCTATCGGCAAAGAACCACAAACATCTCCTAATCCTCCTGTTTTCGAGTAAGGAGCCGCCTCGGATGTAACGAAAACAAGGTTATTGACAACTTCAGCTTTTCCACTCGGAATCCCAACCTCTGCAGCTCCTTCTTCAACAGCTCTATTTCCAGGTACGCCAAAGTCAGCCATTACAATTTGATCAATAGCCTCTTTCTTCTCTTCATGATGTGTAATTTCTCCTGTGCTAGTGCTAACTGTTTGTTGATCACCTGTACAAGGAAAAATCGAGTTCATCTTCGAGATTCTGAGCAAAATCGTGCTACTTTATATCAGAATTTTTTGAATATGAAAGATTCTGAAATTTGAAAAACGTAATAGCTTTGAATCTGAGGACCACAAGCAAAATTCAAGAGAATCATTCACTTTTTACAAATTGAAATCACATTCGATAAACCATCACAAAATCCCTAGATTATGCACAAATCAGAGAATAAATCACTGTTCGTTGAGGAAATTGGAAGAAACACTATGAAGAACTCAATCACGAGTTTAACGACATTTACCAGGAGGAGTGAGCTGAAAGCCAAGAACGGAGCCAGAACCATCTCTCTCTGCGTCTGTGATAAATCTCTCTTCATCAGACTCACGAGAGTCACCGGAGAAGGAAGAAGAACGACGAAGCAACAATGACCGTCCGATACTGAATCTCCGTCGAAAACGAGGAAATCCGAGACTGGCGATCGGACGGAAATGGCGGATCCGGTTGAATCCAACGAACGGCTCGAATTTAACGGAGCCACTGATTTGAAGAGACGCCATTGATCAATTAAAGAGTGAGAGTTTCTTCGACTGTTACAGATTTATGTTTGATTTCGTCTGGTTGTTGGGGAAGATTGAAACCACCTGTGGCCTATCTACTACGTAAAGAATCTCCTTCCAGCTTCGCCGACATGCTTCCAAAACTTTAAAGTTAACCACAGAGAAAGAGTACACTAAAACCTTTATTCTTTGCCAAAACAAATTTTTTTTTTTTGTTTGATATTTTAGTATGAAACAGAATCAATTTTAATTTTATTCCTTAAAACACATTATCATTTCCATAAGAGTCATAACCAACATAAATATGTAAAAATTTCGAACCAACAAAAATAATTTCAATAGTTGCAACAAATATTTTCTGATCTATGCAATTTTTGCCTTTGGTTTTATAAAATTTACTCTCCGATATTTTAATGGTTTTATTGTCCCAAGAGGATCTATCAGAAAAGCGCGAAGATCAAGAACGAGTAAAAAAAAGATCACACACTTCTTGCCGAAATTGGAGCCTCATATTGTGCCACGTGTAAATTAGTGGGCTCCAGTTTATGTGTTCCAGCTTTATGGTGATTTACTTGGATTGGGCTTTTGGTTAATTTTATGGGCCGATTATTGTGAATGAAATATATAGGCCCAAGAAACAAATGTCTAATGGGCTTCATAATAAATAAGAAGTCATTAACTATACACGTTTTGAATATGGTTCGTTGTTTCCAACTAACTGTAACGTTTCCCACTTTCCTCGTCATTATGAGTTATTAAAGAGTTGACTACTAGTATTTTTATCATGTGATATTCATTTTCTGTAGTAATTTATTTTACGTGGTATCATACTATCACAGTTTGTATTTATTTAATCAATATTGCACCTTTCGTATTACTTCTAATATTTTTTAATCATTTAAAATCATTTTTCTAAAACCTTATGGATCAATTTCATGACATATACTGATGACAAAAAGAAGACATATACTATACCACACAATTTTTTTTTTTTGTTTTGAAACTGACATATATTAACATGTTTAAATAGAGTGCTAATTAACTATGACACCTTCCCTAATTACCAAAATCCAAAAGTAATCCTCGTTACGAATATTTAACCCCTCGTGCTTCCCTCGTGGGTATTATTTATGTATATATATAAAAGATCATATGATTGGACACGATAATTAGGAACAACTGTGTTTTTTTTTTAAATTTAAAAAAGAAAAAAGAAGAAAAGAGAGAGAGAGACTCACAAATCATAATATCTCCTTCATTAACTCATAATCACTTTAAAGAACATTGGAATCAGATTCATTACATAGGGATTGATATGGAAAAGTCAAACCAACCAGTTCATGTAACCTTGTCCGAATTGAAGGACGGAGATAAAGAAATCGTTGATGCTGAATTTTTGGTTGATCTTCTTGAGAGCTATAGATTTGGTAAAGATAATGTTCCCGCCCGAGAATTTCGATCCAAGGCGGCAGCGACGGCTCCGGCGCCGGTCAACACCACCGAGATAGAGTTGGAAGAGGATAATGATGGATCTCAAGCTCAAGGTACATTAGTCAACTTGTCAGTTTCTTACATGTTTTTTTGTCTTTTAATTTTTGGTACCTCTACTAATTGGTTAGGATCCTAATTTTTAACCGGACACAAACCTGCTTAACCGGTAGATCAATCTCTCGTTTATTTTTGGTATTAATTGCCATCGTAGGTAACAATTCTGTTAGTGAAAGTACATCATCGCTATTTTCCGATTCAGATCCAATAGTACTTGAGAGTACTGTGAGCGAAACCGGTTCAAACGAAGAATCTGAAACCGGTTCAAACGAAGAAAATGGTAATAATTGGTTAGAGTCGAGCTCCACAAACTTGCCAAATGTAGAGAACAAAAGGCAACGGAATGGAGAAGATTGTGAGATAGAAGAGGAAGAAGAAAATAACGAGAGATCATTATCGGATTCAGAAGAGAAGTCAAACCTAGAGAAGTTGCTTGGGACACAAGAAAACTATGAGCTTGGAAATGAGGATGAAGAAAAGAACGAGAGATCATCGTCAGATTCAGAAGAGAAGTCAAACCTAGAGAATTTGCTTGCGACACAAGAAAACTACGAGCTTTACTGTCCTAGCTGTAGCACATGTATCACCAGAAATGTGGTTCTCAAGAAAAGAAAACGAGGGAAGCACGTTAATTCATCTCTGGATCTGAAACCCGATATACCGGTTGTTGAACCGGACGAACCAAGCGACATTGAGGAGATGGAATCACCAGTTAAGGTTTATGTCCCTGAGACTCGGATTGAGGATGATCAAGAAGATAAAGAGGGAACTATCTTTACTTGCTTGGTTTGTGATCTAAAGTACTTCATCCGGTTAGGTAAATCAAACCTTAATTAAACCGGTTCTGAGTCAATTCTTTCCAGGTTTTCTTGGTTTTGTAAACTTGATGGATCAACCCTGGTTTTATATTTTAAATTTCAGGAACAAAGTTCTTACAACTTGATTATATCAGGGGAAAACCGGTTGAGAAATCAGGTATGTTATCGTGAATTGAAACAAAAATATTACTCCTCTCACCTAAACCGGACTAGACAAATTGATTTCAATTTGGGAAAAAATCAACAACGGTTTCTTTGATCATAAAAAATGTTTATAGGCTTATCTTTGGTATTTGAATATTCGATAGAACTACATATATTTTGTACCCAAAGAAAATTTGCAAACTATATGCAGTTGAAGAATATATAGATGTGAGGAAGAGTATAAACACCACACAATCACCACCACAAATTCAACCGGACGGAGAAAGATTCGCCATTGAGTTGTTAAAGAGCACCGTCTACGGCGGTCTCACTGAGACCATCACCAGCCTCGGCGTTGTATCATCTGCTTCTGCCTCTGGTTCCTCCACCAGTAAGTCTCTAGACTCCATTTTCCTTTTAGTTAGCAAACAAATGCGAGATTAGTTTATCGGCTATCTAATCATCAGATTGGTCCTTGTTATAAATAGTAACACTATATAATAATTTCGTCTATTATTTTTTGTTGTTGTTTCAGTGAATATATTGGCTCTTGCTGTCGCAAATTTGGCCGGTGGGCTCATCGTCCTCGCTCAAAACGTAATTACTTGAACCAAAAAACGTTTTCTCGTGCCACAGATTGCCTATGGGGTTTCTTATTTTAACCGGTTCGGGTTTTTTTTTATTGCAGTTTCAAGATCTAAGAAACAGTTCAGATCAAGAGAAAGATAGGTACGAGGAATTGTTAGGGAGACGTACTAAATCCCGGATACATATCTTAGTAGCGGTCATGTCTTACATTTTCTTCGGCCTAATTCCTCCGTTAGTTTACGCATTTTCCTTCTACGAAACCGGAATCAAGAACTACAAGCTCATCTCGGTTTTCTTGGGTTCTCTGGTTTGCGTAATTTTGCTCGGTTCGATCAAGGTCTATGTCCGAAAACCAACCAATTCATGTGGATCGACTAAAGCTTATCTCAAATCTGCGGCTTATTATACGTCTATTGTTGTTGCTTCTTGCGGAATCTCATACGTTGTCGGAGATATTATGGGAGAGTATATCGAGAAGCTCAGTTTGGTTGGTTTAGACCAGATCAGTATAACTTCACCATGTTATGGAATTAAACCCGAGGAGTGCCGGTTTACTTCCTTTTAATATACAGTGGGACTAAGAACCGGTCTGACCAACGTTGTATAATTTCTGTTCTAATTACTTACTAAATCTCTGTATCTTTTCTAGTAAAAAATCAAAACTAATGCTTTCATAGAATAAATGTGTTTTGAGGTTTTTCTTTAATGATGTCTTATCTCTTTCCGAATGAAATAATCGGAATGATGCGGTTTAACTGCGGATAAGATACAGTAAAATTTAAATAGTAACAAAGATATGGTTTCGTCACCATTCAAACTATGTGTATAACAATGTCAAGCTCCATAGGTATATAAGATTTGTATAATTGTAATTGAGGAGAGATTTTGACATGTTATATTGTTAGCCATATACAACAACTTTTTATATATTTAACCAGTTAGTTAAATCGTTTGATTCATTAAAAAATGAAATTTATTTATTTTTAGTAAAAAAATAAAAGATAAAGATATCTTTTGATCAATAAATACAGTCCACATATATATCAAGTCAACAAAATAAGATCATACTCCCAATTTTTACTCAAAATATAATGTAATTAAATGCTAAAGATATAAATGTAAATACAATGTTTTGGGTAATTTGATGTGACGACAAATAAAAAGAAGAAAGTATTAAGCTGACGTGTGATAAAGGAAGTGCGTGCGCCCGAAGCTTTCACACCCATTACACATTTTACTCTCTCTCACAGAGTACACACTGTCTCTTCCTCTTCTCTACTCTTTCTTCTTCCTGTTTCTCTGTCGTTTCTTCCAAACAAAGATTCTTTTTTTTTTTTTCCTTCTGGGTTTTAGAAACAGAGAGTCACTCTAAAGGTAAAAAATCACTCCTATTGTTTCTTCTTAATAAGGATTTCAGATAAATTTTTTTTCTTAAAAAGGTCGACTTTTTTTTCCTGGTTTCGTTTTTTTTCGTTGATCTCAGAGAAATGTGTTCTGCTTTTTAAGTGTTCTTTCTGATTTTCGTATTACTATGATTTAAAAACAAAAAAAATCTAAACTTTTCTCGTCTACAGCTTCCCAAAAGAAAAAAAGTGAACTTGGTTTTAATATTGTGTTTATTTTCTCTTCTTCGTTCTGATTCAGTCTTATTCTTCTGTCAGATTTTGTCTCCTGGGTTTTTTGGGAGAGAAATCAGTCGACGAAGCTAAGGTATATATACTCTCTCTCTCTCTGATTCTCTGTGTTGTTGTTGGTGGGTTTTACTTTACTGAAAATCGAAGCTTGATGTGGAATTGATTAGCAACTTAAACCCTAAGTATTCGTTTGTCTTAGGTTGGAATAAAGTCTCTGTTTTGCAAATACCCAATTTTTATTCCTGTCCTGTCTTCTTCCATATCATTGCAGTGTATCTAAATGCGAGTTACTTACTATATCGTCTGTATCTTCTTCCATTTCGAGACTCTCTTTACTTAAATTGCTGCTTTTTTTTTAAGAAGCCTATGCGTTTGTTATTGATAAAGTTGTAGCTTTTCTTCACGATTTGGCCTGTTACATTTTCATGTTATATGCAAAATTCTGTGTACATGCGTGTATGTTTAGTAGAAGTGTAGAACAAGTACTAGATTGATATGATATTCATAGCTTAAATCTGTGAATGCCTTACACAGTCCTTTTGATTTTCAATCGTTTAGAGGCAAGGAAGAAACAGTTTGTACTTTTGATGCAGCAGTCTTTCTTGTAATTGTTGTAGGTTCGTTATAGTAAATCATCAATAATGATCTAAAACCATTCAATAGCTGTGAGACTAATTCAATTAGAGTTCTTAGGAATCAATAATTTCCATGTTTAGCTTCCACTGTAATCCTTATCGTGCCTAATTTGTAATTCAAAAAAGTTAATCAGTTTCATGGTTGTTTCTGTCTTTGCATTTCAGATGAGCAGCAGGCGATCAGTGAAGAGATCATTGGTTCTTGATGATGATGACGATGAGGATATATTCTACAACTTCAAGGTCCTTCTACCTAATGGCACTAGTGTGAAACTCACACTGAAAAACCCAGAACCGGAGATCTCGATGCAGTCTTTTGTCAACTTGGTGAAGAAGGAGTATGATAATGCACGAAAAGATTGTCTTTTGATGTCTAAGAGGATGAAGGTTGATTGGAACTCAGGCGGAAAGTTTCATCTGGAGTCAAATGGTGGGAAGATGAAAGGCATTGTTCGCTTTGCTGCGTTTAAGCCTGACTTGTGCCACATAATACGTCTTGATGTGAGTTGTTCTTTCTTTGTTCAAGTCTTTGTCTCTTTTTGTTCCATCTTCTTATTTCTGATATTTTCTGCCTCAATTTCTATGTATGGGTCAGGACGGTTCTGGTATAGCTTCCACCATGTATGAGGTCAGTATTATTCTTCTGAAACATATACGCTTATTATCTCATTGTCTCCTTAAGTTGGTCTGTGATGATGGTTTACAATTGTTTTTTGCAGAACTTGTGGGATTTGACACCGGATACTGACCTACTTAAAGAGCTACCAGAAAATTATAGCTTTGAGACAGCTCTCGCGGATCTAATAGTAAGTGTTTCAGTAAAATTACCTGCAAAGATAGAATGCCTAATGCAAAATTTATGTTTGTTTGAGGCAGCTTTCGCGGATTCACATTGTTGTATTTGCTTGTTTGATTTCTGAAGTAAATACCATGCGTTTCACATTAAACGACAATTTTTCGCAAGTGGATTCACTTACTCTCGATTAGTAACTAATTTTGAGATTATTTCTCGTTTATTCCTGATATGGAATCCTAATTTTTCTGTTGCTTGATTCACAGGACAATTCCTTGCAAGCTGTGTGGCCTTATCGTGAAGGAGCTCGAAAACTGATTAGGTTTGTTTTTATGATAGGAGGTTAAATGACCAAGATTGAGTGTAACCCTTCACCTCATGTGATTATTGCAGTGTGGATATATCTGGTGACCATATTACAGTCTTTGATACCGGGAGAGGAATGGACAGTAGCGAAGGAAACTCTATTGATAAATGGTGAGATTGTTTCTTCAATTTCATTCAAATGCTAACAGAACATAGAAGATATTGATAACCTGTTACCCATATGATCGCTAGGGACGGCTATTGGGTTATGATTATGAACTGAGAAAATTGTTCTATAGAACAAACAACTTCACATATTTTACGTATTGAGATTGATATTGCAATCAAGTGTTCTTTACTCAAATTGATACTGCAGGTTTGATTTTTTGGTGAACATTCTTCACATTTGGTTTAAATTATGCAGGGGTAAAATAGGGGCCTCACTACATAGATCTCAAAAAACCGGTGCCATTGGAGGCAATCCACCATACCTTAAGGTATTTCATTAGTCTCAAAGAGCTTAGGTTCATTTCCTTCTTGCAATTTTTAACTTTTGTGTTTAAAATATTAGACGGATAGTTAAGTACTTTCAGTCAACATATGGATGACTCTGTAGACATGTTTCAGTATGAATGTTCTTTCTGTATAACTACCTGTTATCTTACTGATTTGAAGAAAGATTTACTCTTTTTCTATGTAGCCATATTTTGGGATGTTTGGATACGGAGGTCCTTATGCTTCTATGTTCTTGGGAAGGTGCGACTTCAGCTTCTGTTTACCCATACTTATCTGCATTGTCTTGTTACGTCTAACTCTCTTCTCTGTCAGGCGTACTTTGGTGTCTTCTAAGACAAAAGAGTCCAAGAAAGTGTTCACTTTGCAATTCAAGAAAGAAGCATTGATTGACAATCGGTCTATCGTGGGAAAAAACTGGAAGGTAATATGCTTCTTCATCTGTAAGTTTAGCTCATTTGTTCTTTCTTGTACTCGTCAATGTTTCATAAACAATTAATTCTGAATATCTTGTATAGACTGATGGTGGCATGAGGGACCCGTCGGAGGAGGAAATGAAGTTATCCCCTCATGGAAGCTTTACAAAGGTACACCCTTTTTCAAAATTTTCTGCCCTTGTTCCCATATGACGTGAAAATAACTTTCTATATACTATCAGAGATGCAGAAACAAACCATATGACAGTTTTATGTAGAGATTGTGTGTATTATATAACTTTCTATATTAGAAAAATAACTGTCATATATATTATGTGTGTTCTAGAGATTGTGTAGAAACTTCATGGTGTTGTTCTCAGCTCATATGACAGTTTGATCTTCATATTTTCAAATTTATTCTCGTATAACTGAGCTACGATATGCTATCAACTGCTTATCTGATACTAATGGTATATATTCTTTTTAGGTCGAGATATTTGAATCAGAATTTGACATCTCAAAGATCTATCAACTCCAGTGCAGGCTCAAGGATATTTACTTTCCTTACATCCAGGTATTCTTAGGGTATTGATAATACAATATATCACAATCCATGTTAATTGCTAGGGATTTTGTTAACGGCTTTAATTCGTTCTTAAAGCATGTTAATCTTTACCAAATATGGATCCGGTGATGCCTGAAAACTGTGCTATAAATATGGAAAAAATGATGAGTTTCTGATCGGTGATATATGTTTTCTAATAGTTTTGCCTTGCGACCATTTTCTTGGTGAGTTTTTCCTTGGCTCGGATTAAGTGTCACTGTTTTAATTTGCTTTATTAACCTGTAGTGTGATGAACTCTCCAAAACTGGGAGGACTGAAAGGCCTGTGGCGTTTCAGGTTTGTTATCATCATCATTGGCTAATCAGTTGACAGTTGTGTTCTCGTTTGATATTACTAAGATTATCATTTGTAGCTAAATTTTGTTTCAGATTTGTTATTATTATTCCAAGATAAATTACTTCAAGTGTTCTTAGATATACTCTTTTCCTGGTATTCTTTCACCTTTTCAGGTCAATGGGGAAGATTTGGCTGAGATAGCAGGTGGAGAGGTTGCCATTACCAACCTACACTCCAAGGGTCAATTTTTTTCATTTCAGATTCGATTCACTCTTTTCGGTGGGAAAAGAAAAGGTAAAAACCCCTCTTCAGATCAAGACGTTTCCTATTAGTTAAGCTCCTGGCTGCTTTTGCCTCAGTATCCGGTATTAAGTCTATTTAAAATACGGCTGGTACGTTCCAATGAAGAGATATTTTTGTTTGGGCTTATAATGAAACTGCAGTGATAGTTGTTTTGTGGTCCACCAACACATACATAATCTTCTTACACTGGAATTTTTAGAGAGCCTATATCATGTTTGTTAAGAGAAACGCTGAAATGCCCTCCTAACAGAAGCACAAAAATTGCAATCCCAAGAGTTTATCATCATTGGATTCTGATTATATATGTGTTCCAGGGACAGCTCAAGAGGCAAATGCTCGCCTCAAGTTTGTTTATTTTCCAATCGTCCAGGTATAACAATCCTTTTTACAGAAGAAAACATTACCTTTGGCTACCTTCTCGAACTGAACACTTTAGAATCTTTGCAGGGAAAAGAAAGCATTGAGAAAATTTTGCAGAGTTTAGAAGAGGAAGGATGCAAAGTTTCTGAAAGCTTCCAGACTTTTGGCCGTGTTTCATTAAGAAGGCTTGGTCGCTTACTTCCAGAAGTCCGTTGGGTTAGTTTTCTCTTGTAACTATTATCATGCTATTTATGGTGTAGAGGGCTTGCAAGTTCTCCGAATATGCTTGAAAACTAGAATTTAACTCTTGCGTTGTTTGTGTCATCAATAAATGTGTAGGATTCAATACCGTTTATGCAAAGAGGAAACAGAGCTTCTACTTTGCAGAAAAGCTGCCGAAGAGTAAAATGCTTTGTTGGTATGAAGTGCTCATACATTGTCAGTTGTATATGTACATCTGTTTTTTTTTTCTTTATGAGTGTACACTCTTTGTGGTTGCAGATTTGGATGCTGGTTTTAGCCCAACGCCCTCCAAAGTGAGCTAAACACTAATCCTAGATTATTAAACGTGTTTAGTACATTATCATCTGATCACTAAACAAGCTTTTTACAGACTGACCTTGCAAGCCAAAATCCTTTCTCAGTGGCTTTAAGAAACTTTGGTAGTAAGTCGACGGAGAAAGAGAAGGATGATGGTCAGTTTGAAATCCTTTTGCAATCTTGTTTTTTCCATTCCTTGTCGTAATTGGATTATAATGAATTCTTGTTTTTACAGATGTCAATATTGTGATTCATAGAGAAGGAAAATCTGTCAGCTATGCGCATCTGGAGGAAAAATATCAAGAATGGGTTTTGGAGATGCATAATACCCATGATGAAGAAGCTGCATCGGGTCTAGATGAAGCTGTCCTCATTGTTGGATCCTTGGATAAAAAGGCCCTTGGCATTTTGCGTGATGGTATGTTTTAGCTTTGTTTGGAAAGCTATAGGCTCAAAAATGCATGTTTTCTAAGCATTATCATATATCCATATATTTTTACTAATCATTGATGTTGTAGTAGAATGGATAATTCCATATATTTCAAGTTTATCTCCTTGTATGAATTGGGTGCTCATACCTCCAATGTTTTTGAGCTGTAGCTGTGAGGGTGCATAAGGAAGTTAGGAGAAAAGAAAAAACATGGAAACGTGGTCAGAATATAAAGATTCTGAGAGGAGCTTATGCTGGGATTCACAATAACAATGTGTATGCCACCATTGACTATTTCCTAATAGAAGGGTTTGAGGACGAAGCAGGCGGTTAGTAATATCTACACCATAGTTTAAACTACAAATAGAATATCTTTTTGTAGTGGCTACAGCTGAGATGATGGTTTTTATGTGTCTTCTGCGCAGGGGATACTCGGATTTTATGCAGGTAATTTTTTTTTCATTTAACTAGTTCTGTATATTCAATGCTAGTTCTGTATCTTAAATGTTTAATTTTAGGCCTATCGATCGCCCTGAGAACGAGGGATGCAAGCTTTCAATCATCGATGGAATTTCGAAACTGGAAGTTCAGAGTTCTTTATCTTTACCGATCACTATAATCGACTCTGGAAAGGTCAGTCACTTAACTATTACCATTTTTATTTATTTTTTTATTTTTATTCTCCTATTCTGCATACAGCAAATGATTTCAATCTGCGAAATGTTTTTGCTCAGTGCCTTCCTGTAGATGCGAACGAATGGAATAGAAAACTTGATAAGCAACAGGAAAAAGCACCGTCAAAAATTGATTTGCTGGATGAAAGAGATTGCAGAGAATTGAAGATTGATGGGGTATGAAAGTTTCATTATTTTTTATGAACTATTGTCAGTTTAAGTGATAGTGTTTGGTGTCAACTGCCTTTGCGTGCAAATACATATAATGAGCAATAAGCACTTTTGTTTCCAAATCGTTGCCACAAAACTAAGCACCTTTGTATTTCAAACAAGCTTATCACCGATTGTAACGTTTTATGTATCAATATGTTACAGGAACTACCCATTGGCAATTCTGTGCGTGCTGGGAAAGCTCCTCCGAAACAGATTGTTGCAGTTGTCCGACCTGCATGCTTCACGTCTTTAACTCCGTCAAAGAAGTTGGACCAGAAAAATATCGTTAAGATGGATGGGGAAGAAATGGTCATGGTAGTAAAATTGAAATCAAGTGATAAGAATATATCTTCGCAGCGCTTGTTTCCTACATCCCGTAAAGGGATTAGTGGTCTTTACATCTTCTCACTTGGGTCCAAGTTTCCAAACCTTTTCAAGAAAGCTGGCACCTACAATTTTTCTTTCTCCATTGTAAGTAACTTTCTACACTCTTCTTTTTTGTATATGAAAGGATTGTTTGATAAATTTAAACTAACAGAATTCCACCTTACAATTCTATCTGTCAGTTATAATGTAATTGCTCAAACACTTTATATTCAGGGCAATTCGATTAAGTGCAACAAAACGGTGGTTGTTAGACCTTCTTCTAAGGCAGCAAGGTGGGAACTTGACGATAATCTGGAGTCCCTTCCGTGCAATGTTCGGTAAGACTCATAATCTTTTTAGAAATGGAATTTATATGCCTCAGACCTCTCATTTTCCTTCACATTAAATCTTAGATTGTCGAACTTGATCAATATAATGGTGTTTCTACAGGGTGGGTTCTTCTCTTCCACCTTTCCGTATCGCTTGCTTTGATAAGTACAAAAACAAGATTCCGTTCACTTCTGTTCCAAGTCTGGAAGTTGAATTGGAAGCTAGCCCTGGATTCTTAATCAAAATTGACAAACTTGAGACCAACCTGATAAATGATGGATTAATTCTTAAAATCGAGGTATGTTGTTACTTCCATGGTATAAGCACTGACGTTATGATTATATTTAAGTTAATGTCAAGCGAGGACAGATACTAAATACAGTCCATAGTGTAGGCAGTTGAACATTTCCATTCACGATGGTTATCGTTTTTGGTAAGCATACATAATTTTGTGATTTTCCGAATCTAATGCAGAATATGCTCGTTGAGACTGATGAGTTAGACCAGATCCGACCTAATTATGAAGCAACGTTAGAGATACGTGCAATGGACAATCCTTTTTCTGTCTCGGTTCCTTGTAAAGGTAAGCTTTAATTCTAGTATTGGTCTTTATAAGTCTATATGCTAAAGCCCTTGTTAAGTTTCACAAATAACTCATCAGAGATGTACTTACACCCGAAAAGAAATCAGAGCCGGAGTGTATCGTTCAGTTATGTTACTTTAACTTAGGGAGCTTTCTGTAATTTCTGCTCTCTTTATAGAACTGAGAAAGTTGAAGATTTCTGATAGTTATGTAATAAGGGAGTGTAGTCTGTATCTATTTGTCAAAGTGACATCGTAAGGACATGCAAAATGAACAATTAATGTTTATATTATGTAGAAATTGTTTTCCCTAACGAAATTTTCTTGTTTCAGTTAATCCCGGGCCTCTGAAACGAGTTGCTGTGAATAATCCCAAGGCTCTGGAAAATTTGCTTCCAGATTCTACTGTCGAAGATTTTATCCTGGAGGTATATAATATCGGTCTATGCACGCTGTCAAACAGGAATCAGCTTTTCCTCCGAATTAAGTTGACCATAATTTTTATGCAGTTGTTCGATGGATATAATAACCATGTTGCCGAGGGGACCGATGTTCTGATACATATTGATGGTTATCGTATTGAAGACTGGATGGGCATCAACCGTAAGGTGTGAGAAGCTTATTTTAGTCAAGAATAGGAATCTCTGTTTGACTTACTGAGTATATAGTATATCGTATTCTCGCCATTGTACCACTATCTGGATGACGCAGTTTGTTTCTTAAATGATAGGTTGATAGTCGTGGCTGCATTAATCTATCTGGCATTCTTAAGGTCACAGAAGGCTATGGGAAATCTGGTAATGTGATCCTTCAATTTCTATATTTTTCCGGTGACATTCCTTTTTGATGATTTGCTGATTGTCTAGCGTCTTTGTTTCTCTACAGTATCACTCTCTGTAATGTCTGGTAATGAAGTTATCTTCTGTAAAGAGTCACAAATTGATGAACGACAGCTAAGACTTGTAACCGAGGTAAAGATTATTTTGGTGCAGTTTGGTTTTGTTTCTTGCCACCAAGCTTTTGTCAGGAACTTGTCTCTCTACTGACTTCTGATCCTGAAATTGTTTGTGTTGATCAGCTGCCCGACTGCTGTACTGCTGGTACAAATCTCATGAACCTCATCTTCCAAGTGACGGAGTTAGATGGTTCTTTGGATACTAGCATCCATCATGACGAAAAATCAGGTTGTTTCCATACAATGAGCATTGAATCTGATTCAAGCAGCGTTGAAAGTGCAATCAGATATGCCTTTGTCCACGGGTCCTGCAAAGTTTCTTCTCTCTCCCTACCTGAGAACGAGGGTGTCTTTTCTTGCAGGGTGTTCCATTCTCGATATCCCGAGCTGCAGATGAGCATAAAGGTAGTAATTTTGAATTGGGCATGTGTTGCACTATGTTTCTACTATGGGTAGAATTTTCAGTTCAAGCTCGTGTTAACACACTTTTTCACTCTGATTCTCTATTTTTTTATTCTCAGATTCAGGTAACATCTGCTCCCACATCTGAAAGAGAGGAGAGTGGATATTCTACACCCCATTCAAAAACGACTCCACCACCTGAATCAGGGATTCCTTCAATCACAAATCCATGGCCGACTCCATGTTCACAGTTTGGAGTATTGGCCATTAGGTCATCATCATTGGCTCTCAGTAGCGAAACTAGCCTGATGGATATGGCACAGTACACTGAGGTATGGCCATCACCATTTAAGCGGCATATATTGATATTTCTCTTTCATTTATACCTTAGTGCAGGCAAAAAAACATCTAGAATGAGCTAGCTTTTGTATTCCGAGTTCATCTCAGCCGCATGCTTATAATGTCCCTTTCTTACTGCAGGATTTAAAAGAAAAAATCAATATTGACGAAGAACGCCGAGTTGAATTAGAAGAGCGCCTAAAATGTTTGCAGGCTCAACGTGAACATGCTGAGCAAGAGTGTAGTAGACTGCAAGGTAAATCGTATCTTGATTTGTTGAAGTTTGATAACTATGATGGGGTTTGAACTTGAAGCTGCATTGGTGCTATTTTTTTATTTGCTTGCGTTCTGTTTTTGAAACACTATCCCTAAATTTGGTGTCTAGAACATTGCCTACTTCTTTAGTTCTGACTTCTGAGCATGCTCAATACTTAATGGAGAGTTTCACAAGTCTTATTTCAACAGTTTTCTAATTCAAAATAATGGCGGATCGTAGCATAAACTGGCAATTCTTACCTCTTCATGTAAATTCATCTCAGCTTCTCTGGAACCTCTTGGTGCACCGTTTCCAGAATGCCTATCCACCAAAGAATCAATGATGAAGCAAATCGAAGAGAAGCATCATGACACTGCAGCATCAGTGTTCTGTTGTCTGTACAGAAAGGCTCCACCTCCACGGTCTCTGTTTCTGTCACAGAAAGGAATGTTTGGCGTTGTAGCGCTTCTAGGTTCAGTTGCCTCCACGTCGCTAAGCAGGTGACATTGATTTTATAGCCAGAGTCTTTCTGATCAAATTCATAGTGTCTACACTTGGGGCAAATCTTCAATTTCCTAAGTTATTTGGTATGACAGGGTTTTGTCTGAATATTTGGGGAAAGACACAATGCTTTCTTTGGTGTGCAAATCATCACAGTTTGGACCCAAAAGCGATGAGTATCGCAAGTTTCAATCTGAAGCAGCTAGCCTCGGACGATCTATCACCAATCGGTTTCTTGTTATTTGTCTTGATGCAACTAGGTATTTTGGTACTCTTCCTTTGATATTTGGATTTCGTGTTAATCTTTTGCTTAACCAGATATGTTCTGGTTCAAAACATGCAGACCTTGGAGGAACGGACTTGTGAGGAATGATCCTCAGAAGAGATTAGCCATGGATAACCCTTACCTGCCGAATGGAGATCCTATACCCGGTTTCAAAGGCTACGCTGTGAACATGATAGATTTAGCTTCAGAGGAGCTGGATATACAATCAAGCTCGGGTTACGGGCTTAGAGAGACACTATTCTATGGAGTTTTCAGAGAGTTGCAGGTATATGAGACCGCAGAGCATCTTGAAGCAGCTCTTCCTCACATCAATGGTGGAGACGCTGTGTCTCTAGATGGTGTGATCGCCAGAGAAAACGGTTTCATATACTCTGGTTGCTGGTACATGCACTTTCTCTTGATCCTTAAATGCATTTCAGTTTTCTAAAGCTTGGAGGCCTAGAAACCTTCCAGATTTTTGCTTTCTTTTTAATCTGTCTTGGTTAATGTGAGTGTTGATATCTTTGTTTATTGTGTGTTGTCAGTACACCGGAAGTTCATTTTCCAATAACCGTAACGGAGAGGCAAGAGAAGGCATTGGTGCAACTGGAAATAACAAGAGACAAGAAGAGAAAGACTGAGGAGATGATGACTGAGGAGAATCGTTCGTTGCGCAGGTTGGTGAAAAAGTTGAAGAAGGCAAATGAGAAATACCAAAATTTTACTGCTATGGCAGACTCTTAGGTTTACTTTTTTTAAAAAGTTTTCTTGATTTAGTACTTTTGTAAATTGCAAAAGGTTTGGAGTAATTCGGTATTGACTAAAACGTTCTGGATATTTTGGTAAATATAAAAAGGTTTGGTGTTTTGCCAAAAATATCAAAAGCTCTAGGTACTTCTGTGAACAGAAAACGTCACAGGTTAACTATGTCGATAGCAGAAGATTTGGTTACTTGATTAAAATTGAATGGCCGCATAAAATCAAATCAAATTGAAAGAAAATTATAGAATGATAATAGCACATAACACGGTCACTATTTATCTAAACTAAAAATTCATTTTTCGTTTTTTCTTGAACATTTCACATCTCTTTTTGCTTTCTCTTGGGTAATGGAGCCCCCAAAAATATCCAATAAAAACTCATTTGAAAAAATTTGCCTCACGCCATCACTCTTCCTTTTCTTATATTCCCAACATTCTCACTTTTATTCTCCTTCTTCTCAGTCGGGGTTTGGTGGATTACTCAAACAGAAATCAGTCTTCAAATTCTAAGGTATCGGATCACTGACAAAACCTAAGATCTTTTTTTTTTTTTTTTTTTTTTTGGTCTATAAATATATTGCTGTGGTCTTTTGTTTTTGAAAATCTTCTTCTCTTATAAGCCCCCTAGATTATGCTATTTAGTGAGCAGGTAGCGAAGAAGAAGATTACAATGTACTTGTTATTTGGCAACTTTAGTCTTCCCATTTTGGCTTGTTTTATTTTATTGAATATATAACATGAAAATCATCAATCTACATAGATTCTGTTTTTTTTTTTCAAGTGTGGTTGTGTTTACATGCACTTGTACTAGTAGATGTATATGTAGCTTTCAGTATATTTGCTTTCTTAGTCACCAAACAATTTTTTATACCCAATTTGTAACAAACTTCCAATAAAATGTATAAAACTCGTATTCATGCATGCCTTTTACAATTCTTGTTTTTAGACCAACTAAAAGTTTGTTAGTTAATTTCTATGTACCTTTGTATTATGAGTTTTTTGTTTGGTAGCTTATCTTCTGAATCATGTGCTTTGAATTTCAGATGAGTAATAAGAGATCGGTCGGGAGAGTATTGAGTCTAGATGATGATGAAGCAGAAGATAAGTTTTACAGGCTCAAGGTTCTTTTACCAAACAGCACAAGTGTGACACTCGCACTTACCAACCCTGAACCTAGAATGTCAATGAATAATTTTGTTAACTTGGTGAAAGAGGAATATGAGAAAAGCCTGAACAAATGTGTATTGTCCGGTAAGAAGAGGAAGCGGGTTGATTGGAATTTGGCTGTCAAATATTATCTCGAGTTTAACGGCGAAAAGATTAAAGAAATCGTTCGATTTGACAAGTTTAAGCCTGATTTGTGCAATGTACTCCGTCTTGATGTGAGTCGTTGTTTTTTTTGTTTTTTCATTGTGCTACTTGCTCTGTTACTACACAAACTTATAGCTTTGAGACAGCTTTTGCGGATCTGATTTTAAGTTTCTCAATAATAATACTTGTGATAGTTAACATATATAATTACAAGTTTATGTGTCTTTAAAATACAAGGTTATTACTTAGGTCCGAGTATGAATTTCTTCGTTTTTGTTGGTTTTGTTTATAGATTTGTAAGACGGCGCGTACAGAGAACCCGAGCCAGAGTGAAGAGTACAATCCTTCGGAAGAACAAGTGTTGCTTGGAGATGATAATGAAGAAACTAAGCAAATTTCAATGGTATGTTTCTGTGTACAACTTAGTAGAAATTGGTATAACTCAGATGATTTTGTAACTTGGCACATCTTGATATTGATTGTAGGATTCTGAAGAGGAAACTGAACCATTACGACCCTTGAAAATGTACTTTAGCCCCTCCGATTATTTGAAGCCATTCAAGATAGGAACAAAGTGTTATATTCATCAAGTGGTGAATATTTTGGAGAGTCATCTTTCAAGTGAGGAGAAGAAATGGTTTTGGGAGCATCCACAGTTCAAACATTTCTTCCATATGCATACGGATTCAAATCACAAGGTAATGGCCATGTGGATGCTTCTTCTTCGCACCGCTTGTGTTGATAAGAAGAAGGAATGTTGGTTTGTTGTCAACGGTGTTCCAATCCGCTATTCTCTTCAAGAACTTGCACTCATCTCTGGTTTATACTGCCATTCTTATCCAAAAAACTATAAAGCATTTGGCAGCTTAGGGTTCTCTGGTAAGCATTTTGGTGTTGGTGCAACAGTAACATATGCGAAAGTGAAGACAAAACTACTCTCAATGAAGAAATCTTCGAGAGAGCGTTTGAAAATGGCGGTCCTATTCTTCTTATGCAGCGTCATCATTGGGAAGAGAAAAACAGGGGAAAAAGCAGAGGCTGTGGAAGATTTCTTTCTTAAATCCGTGGAAGATCTAGAATGGTGTAAAACATTCCCATGGGGTCGATTAGCATTTGATAAGAATATGAAAGACATTTTTCATCTCATGGACCACTTTGATGAAGAATTGGGCGCAGCATGGGTGTTTCCTAGCTTCGTGATGCAGGTATGTATTTTGAATGTGTTTATGATATATAAACTGGTTACAACTGGTATAACTTGGTATAACTACTGTTTGAATGTTTTGGTGTTGTCTGTAGCTTCTAGCGTTTGAGACCATCCCAAATCTAATGAACAACTTTAGAAAACATGTTAGAGAAGCAGATCCTGAGTGTCCTAGGATGTGCAAGATGAAGTTCAAACCTAGTAGTATGAAAGGCTTTCCTATTTCGGAGTTGTATGATACTCTTGGTACAACAAAGGTTAGAAATGATTTAATCGTATATTATTACCTTAAATTTTAATTGAGAGTATAGGATACAAATTGTATTTTTTTCATTCACAGGAAATTAAGAGTATCATGCTTCCATCTCCTAGTGAAAAAGAACTTTTGAAGCAAATCATGGATGATGAGGTTGGACATGATGATGTGGATGATATGATTGTTGATGGTTGGACGAAGCGTATAATTAAGGAAAATAAGCCAATATGTTTTGAAGAGCTTCATATCCAAGATGTTAGTAGCCGTGAGATTGAGGCAAATCCAAAGAATGCGAATGTTGTTGGGGTAAGAGTTGGTCGGAAAAAGGTGGCTCTGAAGAAGGTGAGTGAAAAAGGAATTGTTGAGCAGCTACAGAAGCAGTTGGAAGATGGTTTAAACAGAATATATATGAAGATTGATGACATGGATACAAGACTTACATATGTGGAATCATGTGTGAAGAATCTAAAAGAAGCTAAAGATACTAAAGGTGAGAAGGAAGATGGAGAGAAAGAGAAAGAGTTGGAAGAGAATGACTTGGAAGAAGATGAGACTGAAACAGATAAAGAGAAAGAGAAAGAAGATGAGTCAAGTGAGAAGAGAAGCAAGGTGGAGAGGATGTACGGGAGAAAGAGAACACGCACAACAACGGCAAAAGAACAAGAAGAAAAAGGAGAAGAAATTCAAGTCGGTTTTCAAGAAACAAGTGAAAGAGGCAGAAAAAAGGCAAAGTTGACATGGAAGAAAGTGGATATTAAGGGTAAGGAGTCAGATTTTGACAAGGACTAAGAAGAAGTAAAAACTTTTGGTTTGTGTCAAGACTTGGTTAATGTGTGTTTTTTGGTATTATTATCATCTAGGTGTAACTGCGGATCAGGGAAACTCGATTACTACTAACGAAAGGGTGGTTGTTGAACCGTCTTCGAAAGTGGGAAGTTGGAAACTTGCTTCTAATCTCAAGTCCACGCGGCAGTATAATGTTCAGTAAGACTCCTTACATGTGACCTTTCTTTTGTTCCTGCACTTTAAGATCTCAACTTTGATCAATATAATGGTGTGTCTACAGGGTGGGTTCTTCACTTCCTCCTTGCTCTATCTCTTGCGTTGATGAACCATTTTCTGTCTCAGTTTCTTGTAAAGGTAAGCCTTATGCTTTAATTTTGTATAGTAATATGTCTGTGCTGCAAAATCTTAAATAGTGTTACTCCAACTAACTGACATTTTTATAATTTCTACTTTGTTTATGGAACAGAGAAAATTGACAACAGTAGGAAATGTTTTTAGTTACAAACTAACCTGATTTAGAAGAGTACTTTTCTGTAGAATGATAATTTACTTCACAAGCTTTTCATATTTCAGTTAATCCTGGACCTTTGAAGCATGTTGTTGAGAAGTATCCAGAGGCTTTGGAGAATTTGCTTCCAGGTTCTACTGTTCAAAATTATATCTTGGAGGTAAAGGTCTATTTGTTAAGTATTGAATAATTACATCAAATCAAGCTATGTACAATATTTTTTATGCAGGTGTTCGATGGATATAATAACCATGTTGCAGAAGGTACCAATGTTCTGATATGTATTGAGGGCTATTGTATCAATGACTCGATGGGCTTAAACCAAAAGGTGCGAGAATGTTCTGTTTATCACTGAACAAGAATTTAGCAATGTTCTATTTACTCTTCTAAGTTCATTGATGATGTCACAGGTTAATAGTTGTGGCTGCATTGATCTGTCTGGAATACTCCAAGTCACGGCTGGCTATGGGAAAACTAGTAACATCTGCTACCATTCTTTTGTAAGATGTAATAATTCATATCTTCTTATTTTCTAATGTCTTTTTTTTTAATATGTAGTATCTCTCTCGGTTATGTCTGGTATTGATGAGATCTTCAAGAAAGAGTCTCAGACTGAGAGACGAGAGCTCATGCTCTTAACAAAGGTTAGTATATCTGTAACATAGGTTTGATTGTGTCAATGCAGTCTTAGTTTGTTTCTCTTATTCTGTCTTTCTCATTCTGAAATCGTTTGTTTTGATCAGCTGCCTGAATGCTGTGTTGCTGGTTCAAATCTTACAAACCTCATTTTTAAAGTGACGGATTCAGATGGTGTTATGGATACTAGTATCCATCATGATGAAAAATCTGGATGTTTCCATACAATGAGCATTGAAACTGATTCAAGCAGCGATGAGAGTGAAATCAGATATGCCTTTGTCCATGGTTCCTGCAAAGTTCCTACTCTTTCTCTACCTGAGAGGGAGGGTGTCTTTTCTTTCAAGGTTTTCCATTCTCGATTTCCCGAGCTTCATCTGAGCTTAAAGGTAGTAATGTTGTGGACTGAGTTATCTTACAAGTTGCAATATGTTTTTACAATGAGTAGAAAATGCCGGTTGTTGATAACATGTCCTCTTGATTTACAGATTCAGCTTACACCTGCTCAAATACTTCAAAGAGATGAGACATCTTATTCAAGGATGGGTTTAACACCTAAATCAAAGATGGCTTCAACCACATATTCACCGGCTCTCAGTAGCCAAACTGGCCCGAGCCTGAGGGATGTGGCACAGTTCACTGAGGTATATGGCCATCACCATTTAAGCCACAGATATTGATGTTTACATTTCATTTATGCCTAGGAAAAGCAGAACGATTTCTCGAATGATCTAACTTTTGTTTTCCGAGTTAACTTTTGAATTTTCCTGCAGAGCTTTAAAGAAAATCTTATTGGATACAGTGAACACAGAGTGGAAATAGATGAGCGCCTACATTGTTTGGAAGCTGAACAAAACCAGGCTAAGGAAGAGTTGCGTACCTTGCAAGGTAACTATTATCATTTGAAGAAGTTTTGATAACTACGATGGGGATTGAATTTGCATTGATGCTTACCTGCTCATGTTGCCTAAACCTTTATCTCAGCTTCTCTAGAACCTCTCGGTGCTATGTTCCCAGAATGCCTATCCACCAAAGAATCAATGATGAAACAGATTGAAGAGAAGCATCATGACACTGCAGCATCAGTTTTCTGTTGTTTGTACAGAAAGTCACCGCCTCCACAGTCACTGTTTCTGTCAAAGAAAGGAGTATTTGGCCTCGTAGCACTTCTTGGTTCAGTTGCCTCCACCTCCCTTAGCAGGTGACATAAATTTATACCCACAGTGTTACTACTGATCATAGTGGCCAAAACTTTTGTATCTGAAGTCATTTGGTATGCAGGGTGTTATCTGAATATTTGGGAGAAGACATGTTGCTCGCTTTGGTATGCAAATCGGCACAAATTGGACCTAATAATGCTGAGTTTCTCAGGCTTCAGTCCAATCATCGGTTTCATGTTCTATGTCTTGATGCAATCAGGTATTTGTCAACATATCGATAGCTAAACCTTAGAGTCGTTTCTGACAGAATCATAAGTGATCTTTTCAAACACGCAGACCTTGGAAGGATGGACTTTTGGAGAACGATCCTCAGAAGAAATTAGCCATGGATGACCCAAAGCTGCCCGATGGAGATCCCATACCGGGTTTCAAGGGCTATGCCGTGAACATGATTGATTTGGCTCCAGAGGAGCTCACTGTTCAAACTTACTCAGGATACGGGCTTAGAGAGACTTTGTTCTATAATCTCTTTGGGAATTTACAGGTATAGAGACCCAAAAGCAAGTTAAAGCAGCTCTTCCACACATCAATGGTGGTGGTGCAGTCTCTTTAGATGGTTTTATCGCAAAAGATAACGGATTCATATATTCCGGGTGCAGGTACTTGACCTTTTCTTGATCCTTGTATCCGTTTTAGTTCTTGAATTTAAACTGTAAAGCTCAAAACTCGAGTTTTATTCCTTGCATCTGTATTTACTGCGGATGATATGATTTATGGTTTTTGGATCAGCATACCGGAATTTCATTTCCCGATTACACTAAAGGAGGATGAAGAAGTGAAGCTGAGAAAAATGGAAGCAGCAAGAGATAAAGTGAGAATGGCAGCGAAGAAGATAGAGGAGGAGAAGTGTTCAATGCGTAAGGTAGACAAGAAAATGAAGAAAACAAATGAAAAATATCACAATGTCACAAACTCATTAGAGCTAATCCAGTCTCAGTCTTTAGAGTAATGAGAGTAAAACTGGACCTAAAACGATTCAAACAGTTTGTTTACCTGTTGGTTATCGGTTTGGTTTTTGTGTTTTTGGATTAGTCACTTTTGTTCTGAAATTTCATTTTCTTTTTCGGTTAATGGTATTTTGTTCACCAATTTTCTATTTCAAAAGTTTGTTTTTGATCTTGCTGCTATGATCTTTTTAAATAACTAGATTTTTTGAACCATAACGAACATATTATAAGAAAATAGCCATGGTAGCAAAACCAAACTTTTAAAATATCACCAATCCAACAGACAAAAAGAGAATACTAGTGGGCAAAAAGTGAAGGAAAATTTATCATTTCACATCGTAATTTTTTGTTTAATTGAAAAAGTGCAAATGAAATGATGGGTCAACTATAAATAAAATAAAGATTTTGTAATTGAACTAAGAAAATAAAACTCTGTGGATCATGACGAAAGTTAGAAAAGTTAGGCACATGTAGTTTCAGTGTTGTCATGTTTTTTTTTATGTAAGAGTAGGAAGCTCTCTTATAGGACGGGTATGATCAGCTGACAAGTTCCAAACCCTATAAAAAGTGATGTACATTGTGGAATCTGGTAGCTTGACGATGATGAATGTGATATATCTCTTTCATAGTTACGTTTTCATGGTAATTGTTAAAATTTTCATAAACAATCGAGTTCATTTTTATCGGAATCATAATAATTACTACAAAAATGAGCATACGTATAAATGTAATTATCAATCATCTGTAAGAAAATTTGTATTAGTTAGTTTAAGAAATATATTAGCGACTTTTTTTTTGGTCACAAGAGTGTCCATTTTATTTATATCAAACATCAAACTAAGGTCCAAGACAAACACATCAAGCGAAGGTGTAAGACAAAATTTCTTATGAAATATATAATTAACTTTTTTAAAATTGGTGTATTTTCAGAAGTGAATAATATTTTAGGTTATTTTTATATCAAAAACTGCCTCTCATATTTATAATTTTTTAAAAGATTATTTGCCAACAACCACCACAAGTGTCAACAAAAGGAAATTAAAAAGTGAGGTGGGACTTGAAAACAGTACTACTCTAATATTTTTTTTGTTTGTCATAAATAGAAGGTCGAGGAAACATTGCTATATAGTTTATAGTACACGATATAAAAATATATTTTCAAAACCGACATAACATCGGGATCCATCTGCGCATGGACGGACACAAACCTAACCCGATGTTGGGAAGCTCGTCACAAATTTGTTCTTCTATTTAAATAACTCTCATTTTGCCCTTTTCCTCTTCCAACACCATTATTCAATTATTCAAGATCGAGACAAGTGAAGAGTCGACAAGAACATATAGAGATTCATCCATATCTTGGTTAGTTATTTTTGATCTTATTTTTTTTGTTTCTTCGATTCACCATTGCTGAGAAAATCTTTCATCTCTATCCAATGTTTTTTTTTTCTATCACTTCCATGTTTTGGTTTTCTGTTTCGTAATTTTTAGTCCACCTCAAGATATATGTAAAGGAATTCACTGTTTTCCTCTCTCTTTTTTTCGAAATGGAGGTTTATGAGCTTGAAGTTTATCCCATCTTGGGTTTTCTTCAAGAAAGAGTCAAAATATGTCCGTGTTTCCAGGAATCTTCTGATAAGATTTAGTATAATTCGGTTAAATATTAGAAAAAACAAACAAACCAAAGCAAAACCATTCTTTAAAACTGACTCAATTGAGTTCTTTAGTGCTATAGACTGAATTGAACCGTTTGATTTTTGTTTTTCTTCTAATTGAGTGTATAGTTTCCAACATTCCATTAATCATTCAATGGAATTTGGCTTTGGTTTTGGTTTCAATCGAAATCAAGTTATTTCAGATTAGAGATTACAAATTGGATCATATCCGGTTTGGTCCATCTCGGTTCGATTTTGGTGGGTGTTTAATTAGTTGGTAGCCATTAGATATTTAGAACTGTTTTTTTGTTTCTTGTGTCACTTTTGGTGATTTAGAGTCTAAGGAGAGGAGATGGCAAATTTGATTTCTTACTAAAAATCAAAGACCACACCTAATAAACTTATTTATAGCAAATAAATTATAAAAGTCAATAGCTGCAAGTTTTTTTTTTTTTCATTTTTACTATTTAAATACTTATAGAGAAAATAATTAATTTTAAAACGTCATATTGCTGCGTGGCCGGTTTGATTAAACAACATTTTTGTTATTAATTATACAAAAAGATCGCGAGAAGTAAACAACAAGATGAAAATACTGCTTCTAAATTAGATATGTCTAAGTTTGTTTACACGACGTACATTGAGTATGATTACGTATAGATCTAAAAAACAGGTAATGAGAATTTGGAGGCTCCACACATAACAAAATCAAAATGGTCCATAAATTAATACATTAATTAGAAATGTCATAGAAAAGCCAAATGCACCAAAACCTTCCTTAGGCATTAGTTGATCATTATTAATGATTCATTAATTAACCAACTAGGCTCATGTAGTTTTCAAATATATACTATATTAGATTTGAGGTTCCAAGTTCAAGATTCGCTTTGCCTGGTCAAAGACAGGCTCTGATATGTACCAAATTAAATGCTAGTATGGTTGAGGATTTTACGTGGCTTTTTTGGAACAAAACGAGATTTAAATATACTATATAGTCTCTAGATATTAGTGTAAGTGTAATCAAGCCCTTTTTGTTTTATTTATTAGTAAAACACATATAAATTGCCTACATTGAAAAAAGCAACAAAAGGTTGTCTCAATCTCGTGATTATTGATTTTTGATAAAGCATCACTTTTTAATGTGGTCCCATGGCCATTCATATTGTAACTCTTCTCTTAGTTCTCTATCCTTTTCGTTCAAAATCCATTCTAGTCTCTCTTCACTTAAAAATGTACTCACCAAAACAACTTAAATCATGTTGGGTCTGATTGGTAACACAAAACTTTAGCTGTTAGCTGGAGCGGTAAACTGTTACGAAATAGTACAAAACTGTCTAAAAGAGCTGTACAGAAAAGTTTAGAATAAAACTTTTTGTAACGTTTTTGATAAAGTTTTTTTGAATGGTAACTGTCAAAGTTGTACAGTTTGTACAACTTTGATAATGAGTTACCATTCAAAGCCGTTATTTATTCAACCTATCCGGCTTCTTATTATGTTCCTAAACTTACGACATGGTTGTATTACTCGCTTAAATGTGTTCTTGTGATTGAGTTGGACATAGGTTCAAGCTTATTTGGAAAAGAAAAGAAAACATCTTTGTAGATATTTACTAGAGTACATTGACTGATTCATGTATATACGTGGACCAACGTCGATTAGATTTGATATTGATCCGGTATTTGTATTTATGTATTATCTATATGTATGCATATATCATAGGAGACTTTGATCATTTATCTATGTTATTAGGGATAATAAAATTAGGAGTAAACTAATTATCTCTTATATCTATACACCTAGTCATTAGCGTGGCTAATACGGCGACTTGCCTACACCTTCTGTGAATTATATAATATTTGGTTTCATTACGTTTATTGTGAATCATTACTAAATTATAGATTAAATAGGGAAAACGCTGTTTTTGTTCTAATTTTGGCTACTTCTGTTAATGAATTGATTGTTTAGGGAGAGCTTACTAGCTGTCGTGAAAGCTACAACTATTTTAATGGCTAACTTTGCCACCTATATCCTATGTATTTATTATGTAAAAAAAAAAATGTATAAACCAATGACATAATCGTTCGTATAGCCGTCGACTTCTATTGTATATTTGCTCAAACGTCGACCCTTTCAAAATTTTAATATCGATGTTTGTCAAACTCTTGCAGATTTTGATGAATTCGACGCTAGATTGCCTTTAACGAAATTCAAATGTTACATATACATAGACGATATATATATACATGCATTAGATGTACATGATTAGTGCTCATCTACATTAATATTTCATGTATGTATATGTAATTAAATATTGAATTTCATTAGAAACATTTTGGTAATCTCGTGAGTTTGCCAAAATATGTTTACTTTGTTTGAGTTTGACCACAAAAAAAACACTAGAAAAGTCAATAACGTGACAAACTAAACAAGTTGCCTATTATTAATTGCACTCGATCTTAATTGGTTTGTTCTAGGACCATTTTTAGTAGAAGTAAAACCAGCGAAAACGAATGTAGGATTCAGTCGAAGGGTGTTTTATAAAATCATCAAATTATTAGGAACAATGAAATATCTGTAAATTAACCAAGATTATTTGCGTTTGGTTGTAGCGTGAGAAAAGCAAAGGCTAATAACAGTTGAGAGAAGGGTGTGTTTGTATGGGCTGCTCTGTATCGAAGAAGAAGAAGAAGAATGCAATGCGACCACCGGGATATGAGGATCCCGAGCTTCTTGCATCCGTCACGCCATGTTAGTTTTTAGTTTAAAATCTTATTAGTAAGACAATCTTTAAATGTTACAATAGCATGTTGTAGAGTTTGGTAAACTTTTTCAAATTTTATTTTACTTGTAATGGGAGGGACAATAGTCACGGTAGAAGAAGTGGAGGCTTTGTATGAACTGTTCAAGAAGCTAAGCAGCTCAATTATCGATGATGGTCTTATTCATAAGGTTTCTTCTTTCACTCTAAAAGGTCCATATGTAGACAGCAATTAGGTAATCTATATAGCTTAATTAGAGTTTAAAAGTTTGATGTTGCAGGAAGAATTTCAGCTGGCTTTATTCAGAAATAGGAACCGGAGGAATCTCTTCGCTGATCGGGTACATATAGTAACTACCTAGCTAGAACAAGTGACATTATTGAAAACATATGTAAATTTAAACAAAGTTCTGTTTTATAATATGCAGATATTTGATGTATTTGATGTGAAGCGAAATGGAGTGATCGAGTTTGGTGAATTTGTCCGGTCCTTAGGTGTCTTCCATCCAAGCGCGCCGGTCCATGAAAAAGTCAAATGTCATTCTTCTAGCCCCAAAAATTGTTTCATATTCATTCTATGTGAATTTACTTGATATTCTTTTCTTAATTGGCTAACTAACAAAGAATTTTCTCATGAATTTGCAGTTGCTTTCAAGTTGTACGATTTACGACAAACTGGATTCATCGAGCGAGAAGAAGTGAGTCCATTTACGGATACTTTGTTTTGGTACCCTCCAGATTAAACAGTTTTACTCCACTAACGTTTATGTGTGTTGATCTAACATGTATATACCATAATGAATTACATTTTGATTAGTTGAAAGAGATGGTAGTAGCGCTTCTTCACGAATCCGAACTAGTTCTTTCCGAAGATATGATTGAAGTAATGGTGGATAAGGTAATCACTCCCACACCGATGCACATTTGTTTACTAGATATTAATTCCAATACTGAAGATGATATGATAAAGAATTTATAAGGAAATGGTGGTATATATTTGCAGGCTTTCGTGCAAGCAGACCGCAAAAACGACGGAAAAATCGATATAGATGAATGGAAAGACTTTGTATCCTTGAATCCATCGCTCATCAAGAACATGACTTTGCCATATCTAAAGTGAGTTCATAATTTACACCGTGACCAACTTTGATCCAAACCAACTGCTTTGATTGTTGCATTGAATCAAATTGACTAATCAGAAGATTCTTGGTAAATGTAGGGACATAAATAGGACGTTTCCAAGTTTCGTTTCATCTTGTGAAGAGGAAGAAATGGAATTGCAAAACGTATCTTCCTAATATAAGCCATGCAAGGAAAGATAAATATACATAAAACGAATATTTTTGTACAATATCTTAAAAGAGGAAGATAGAGATGTAAGCTAGGATTTGGAAATAAACCGATCTTGATAACGATATTGGACTTGCCTTGTGTACTGTATATATTTAGTTATTTACATAGCGACTCTCCATCTCACATACATAATTACTAATTAAATATTTACAAATCTAGTCTATTATTGCTTCATTGTTGTATATACCAAAATATATGATCCACCTTTTGCGGATATTCATATTTTTGTTACATGAAAATATTCGTGTTTTTTTTAGAATAACAATAAAAAATTTGTACACACATGGTTTATTATTGTAGATAATATTAATATATATCAAACGAAATTTTAAAAGTAGATGATTTATGAAAATAATTTTTGCTTATTTTAATTAGTTCTTGAGTAAAATTATTTATACATTCTAGATATTAAATAATGTTGAATTTTTAATTGAATAAACACTTTATTATATATAAAAATTGAAAAACAAAGCAAGCCGAGGAATCTCTCTCTAATCTATCTCCAAGACGGACCAAACCAGTTTTAGTTCTATCTCTCAATCTCTCTGATCAGCTCCATTTCCAATGTAAGCCCACCAACTTCAACTCTAATCTCCATCTTCCTCTTCCTCTTCAAATTCGTTTAGTTCAACAAGTTCCCATCTTTCCAGTGTCAATCGACGATTCCTTTTTCCGTTAATACGCATGTATTTGATTCTTATTGCTGAGGAATTGAAGAACCATTTTGATCATTGTTGTACCCATTGATGTCAAATTCAAGATATAATTGATTACTGTTTGTTAATCTTCGTTGACGTGATAAAGTTGACTCCTTTTTGTGTAGTGCAATTCAAAGGTAATGAAGATTCTTGTTGATGGTTATTTTGCAGTTTGTTGGAAAGTAGATACCTTTGAGAATCTAAAGGATCTCCCTTTATGGCGGATAAGGACGTTCCTTTTGGGGTTGAAGATATTGTTCAGACGCCTTTACCTGGTTATGTAGCTCCAACTGCAGTTAGCTTTAGTCCTGATGATTCTTTGATCACTTATTTGTTTAGCCCTGAAAAGAATTTGAAAAGGAGGGTGTATGCTTTTGATGTCAATAAAGGGGAATCTAATTTGGTTTTTAGTCCTCCTGATGGTGGAGTTGATGAGAGTAACATTTCACCTGAAGAGAAGTTGAGGAGGGAGAGGTTGCGGGAGCGTGGTTTAGGTGTAACTCGGTATGAATGGGTCAAGACTAACTCAAAGATGAGATTCATTGTGGTTCCTTTACCTGCCGGGGTATGTTCTGTTTTTTCCTTGCTTCTATAATCGACACTATGTTCTTCGTTAGTTTCTTGAAACCTGTGGAAATTTTACTGGAATTGTGTTACTTTTTAGAGAACAAAGATGAATTTGAACTGAATCTGGTAGGAACTAGAATGTGATGGAAGGAGAACTTATTAGGGGCATTTGACCATGTGGTTTGTTGAGAGCCTATAGGCTTGGGAGGGTTAGGAGATCTCTTAGGGTTTCGTTGATCCAAAGATATTAAAGAGGACTTGTGCTTGTTCGTCATAATCCAGAGTCTGAATCTTATCAGCTGAATTAGTGATCTTTCTTACATGTAGCATTCTTTTTTTAATGTCTTGAAATAATCTAAACTCTGATTGGGTTACCTTTTTGTATGTTTTGTGTTGTGACCATGGTTAGGTGTATATGAAGGACCTTTCTTCATCACCAAATCCGGAGCTCATAGTTCCAAGTTCACCCACTTCTCCAATTATTGATCCTCGTCTATCTCCTAATGGCTTATTTCTTGCATACGTAAGAGAATCCGAGTTGCATGTCCTCAATTTGTTAAAAAACCAGACACAACAGTTAACTAGCGGTGCCAATGGAAGTACTTTGGTAAGTAAAGCTTTTGCTACATGACTGTTCTTGTGGTCTAATCAACATACTCTCAGGAGAATAACTGTGATTTGTTTTGTTGTTGCAGAGTCATGGCCTTGCTGAGTACATAGCTCAGGTGAGAAACTTTTCCCTGAAAACTTCTCCATTTTATTTGTTCATTCTACAAATTGAATGTTATATCAGAAATAATTTCTTGCAACTTTTTCTATTTCAGGAGGAGATGGATCGGAGAAATGGGTATTGGTGGTCATTAGATAGCAAGTTTATCGCCTATACAGAAGTTGACTCCTCACAGATTCCTTTGTTCAGAATAATGCATCAGGGAAAACGTTCGGTTGGTTCAGAGGCGCAAGAAGATCATGCTTATCCTTTTGCAGGAGCTCTCAATTCTACACTTCGTCTCGGGGTAGTTTCTTCAGCTGGTGGTGGAAAGACGACTTGGATGAATCTTGTGTGCGGAGGAAGAGGCAATACAGAGGACGAGTATCTTGGTAGAGTCAACTGGCTGCCCGGGAATGTCCTCATAGTGCAGGTTCTGAATAGGTCGCAGAGTAAACTGAAAATCATCAGCTTTGACATAAACACTGGTCAAGGAAACGTACTGTTGACGGAAGAATCCGACACGTGGGTGACTTTACATGACTGTTTTACTCCTCTGGAGAAAGTCCCTTCATCGAGAGGTTCAGGAGGATTCATTTGGGCCAGTGAGAGGACTGGTTTTAGACATTTGTATCTTTATGAGTCTGATGGGACATGCCTTGGAGCTATTACTAGCGGTGAATGGATGGTTGAGCAAATAGCAGGTGTAAATGAGCCGATGAGTCTGGTGTATTTCACAGGAACCCTTGATGGACCACTTGAGACTAATCTTTACTGCGCAAAATTGGAAGCTGGGAATACATCTCGGTGTCAACCCATGAGACTTACACATGGGAAAGGAAAACATATCGTTGTGCTCGATCACCAGATGAAGAACTTCGTTGACATTCATGATTCAGTTGATTCGCCTCCGCGGGTTTCTCTTTGCTCTCTGAGTGACGGAACTGTACTCAAGATTCTCTACGAGCAGACATCTCCTATACAGATACTGAAAAGCCTTAAACTAGAGCCTCCAGAGTTTGTTCAAATACAAGCAAATGACGGAAAGACAACACTGTATGGCGCGGTTTACAAACCCGACAGTTCGAAATTTGGTCCTCCTCCATATAAAACAATGATTAACGTTTATGGAGGTCCCAGCGTTCAGTTGGTCTATGATTCTTGGATTAATACAGTCGACATGAGGACACAGTATCTGAGAAGCAGAGGCATCTTAGTTTGGAAGGTTCTACAAATTCTTTTTCTTCTCTCTTTTTTACTCAGGAAAATGTTGAATAAGGTTTACTCAAAGATGATGCTTTAGAATTGAAATGTTATCACTGATTTGTGCAGCTTGATAACAGAGGAACTGCACGGCGTGGGCTGAAATTTGAATCTTGGATGAAGCATAACTGTGGATATGTTGATGCAGAAGATCAAGTAACTGGGGCCAAATGGCTAATCGAGCAAGGTCTGGCTAAACCAGACCACATTGGAGTGTATGGTTGGAGTTACGGTGGGTACCTTTCAGCTACACTCTTGACCCGATACCCTGAGATCTTTAACTGCGCTGTCTCGGGTGCTCCTGTTACATCTTGGGATGGCTATGACTCGTTCTACACGGAGAAGTACATGGGTCTTCCCACGGAGGAGGAGCGCTACCTAAAGAGCTCGGTAATGCACCATGTCGGGAACTTGACCGATAAGCAGAAGCTGATGTTAGTACACGGAATGATCGATGAGAATGTGCATTTCAGACACACGGCTAGGCTTGTGAACGCGCTTGTTGAAGCGGGAAAGCGGTACGAGTTGTTGATATTTCCCGATGAACGGCATATGCCACGGAAGAAGAAAGACCGGATATATATGGAACAGAGGATTTGGGAGTTTATAGAGAAGAACTTATGAAGATACTTTCACAGAACCTGTTGTTGCTTTTGCTTTTTGTCACATTCTTTTTCATTTCTTTACATGGTATATAAATTATATATCATGCCTATTGAATTGGTTAACACTTTTTATTTTACAATCATACATGGTTCTTCTCGGTTTAGGTTTCTATTCAATTATCATTATGAGGCTTCATGAGTCTGCCTATTTCGTGTTAGAATTTTTCGGTTATGTTCGGTTATCAGGAATCAAACCAAAGCAACCCAAAATTAAACCGATTTAGCGGTTTTATAGATCGGTTCGTATCACTGATCCCACCAAAACGCCGGTGATTGACGGATTTCGATTTTTCCAACGACGCCACGTTGGTCATCGCCATTTGTCTAACATTGACTTTAATGGTGAAAATCTGCATTTTATGCTAAATATTCCATTGACCAAAAAATTGCTAACTATTCCATTTACACCAATTGTAAACAAAGAAATTTGACAAATGTATTAATTTGAAAACGATCAATTTCAATTTTTATAGAATTCACTAGCAAAAAGTGTTGTTGTTTGAATTTGGTAATTTCTAGATTCGTCTGATAAAAGATTTGCGTCCGTTACGGAAACGGTATCTGCCCTACCGTGTGGAGAAGTTCACGGCGTTAAAGATCTCAATTAAACTTCCGTCAAAAGTCAGCGAGGTCAAACTCTATAAATACATCCCCACAAAATTCGCCGCTGTTCAAAGAAGACTTAGTTACCACTGTTTCTCTCTCTCCCTTTTTTTTTTCTTTCTTCTGGGAACGCTAAAATTTTCTGGGGGAAATAAAATTGAAGAGAGGGGTTTTCGAATTCTCGGAAACTTGGCGAGTAAGTTTTATCGAATAACACCAGTTCCGATTAGATTCTTCGCTTCACGGATTTTTATTCCGAGGTATTACCATTTCTTAATTTTATTTTCTAGGTTTGTTTTCGATTTCTCTGAAGAATTGATTAATTTCTTCTTTTCGATTTTCGATTTTCGATTTTCTCGCCGGTGTCTCTTCCGATCATGGATGATGAATTGTATCGGTTTCGATGATCGGGAAATGTGTGTAGAAATTCGAAATCGGGTTTTGATTTTGGAGATTTATGTAGCGATTCTCTGGAGATATACTCGTTTGATGATCCGAGACTTATATTTAGTGATTAAGGATTGAATTATTGGTTTTACTTCTTCTTTGAATTTGTAAAAGTGTGAGAATTAGTGTTTAAATCTTAATTTTCTCATAAACCTAAATTAAGATTAGTAATCAGATAAAGTCTTAAAAACTTAGGCCAGCCTGTTTGGTTTTGTGATGATTAAAATCCGATTAAGACGTTGACTTAAAACTAATTTTGTGGTGGCTGTTGTTTGGTTATGCTTTTTAAGCTAATTTTAGCTTTGAAGATTTCTAATTATATATAGATTGAGAACAAAAGTTTTAAAGGTTATATAGTTTGCTCATGTTCCAACAAAAAAAAAAAAGGTTATATAGTTCATCATCTATACAAAGAGGTTGGTATTTTTTTAAAAATCTTTTTTTTTGTGTTTGATCATAATTTTTAATACCCTGAGGTTAATTAGAAAATAGTGATTGTTGTTGTTGATGTTCCATGACTGATTCCTGTGATCATTGTTTCTCTCATTCAGGTTCTTTGGGATTGATGTGATTACGAGATACATTTCAGCTACGATAATTCGTACGAAAGCCTAATCATAGGGGGTTTAGGGTTGTCTTAACTTCAATATGAACTTTTGGAAAATATTGATTGGCAAGATGTGAGTTAGAAAGCTTTTCAGTTCCAGAGTTCCTGAACCCGTGCAGGGACTTGGTCTTTTCTAAAGCTCACGGGAGAAGAATAAGGGTTGATTCCTGGGATTTCAGCCTTTATTCCCTGTTGAGCTCTCTTCATTCCCAGGAATTTAGGATAGAAGTGTACAGTTGGAATGTCAGTTGCTAGTGTAGCGTTGAGTCCAGCCCTGGAGGAACTTGTCAACTTTCCAGGTATTATTGGACGGTTTGGTTTCAACTTAGACGACCCAATCCTGGTTTTTCTGACTATTGCTGGATCTGTGATCCCTAAGCGGGTCATGGAGTCAGATTCAATAGCATCTGTGAAGCTAAGGATTCAGAGTATCAAGGGTTTTTTTGTGAAGAAGCAGAAACTTCTGTATGATGGTAGAGAGGTATCTCGAAATGATTCCCAAATTCGAGATTATGGCCTTGCTGATGGGAAACTGTTGCATTTGGTTATTAGACTTTCAGATCTTCAAGCCATTTCTGTAAGAACTGTTGATGGGAAAGAGTTTGAGCTCGTTGTTGAGAGGAGTAGAAATGTTGGTTACGTGAAGCAGCAAATTGCTTCAAAGGAAAAAGAGCTCGGAATCCCCAGGGATCATGAACTCACATTAGATGGTGAAGAGCTGGATGACCAGAGACTCATCACTGATCTCTGTCAAAATGGAGACAATGTGATTCACTTGCTAATTAGCAAATCCGCTAAAGTCAGAGCTAAACCAGTGGGGAAGGATTTTGAAGTGTTTATCGAAGATGTAAATCACAAGCACAATGTGGATGGTAGAAGAGGAAAAAACATATCATCAGAAGCGAAGCCTAAAGAGTTCTTCGTGGAGCCTTTTATTGTTAATCCTGAAATTAAACTTCCGATATTGCTGAAAGAGCTTATCAGCTCCACTTTAGAAGGCTTGGAGAAGGGAAATGGCCCAATTCGATCATCTGATGGATCAGGAGGAGCTTATTTTATGCAAGATCCATCTGGACACAAGTATGTCTCTGTCTTCAAGCCCATTGACGAGGAACCAATGGCTGTGAACAATCCGCATGGACAGCCTGTTTCAGTAGATGGCGAGGGACTAAAGAAAGGCACACAGGTTGGTGAAGGAGCTATCAGAGAAGTAGCAGCCTACATTTTGGACTATCCTATGACTGGACCACGAACTTTTCCTCATGACCAAACCGGTTTTGCTGGTGTTCCGCCAACAACAATGGTCAAATGCTTGCACAAAGATTTCAACCATCCCAATGGTTACAGTTTCTCTCCTGAGAACACAAAGATAGGCTCACTGCAGATGTTTGTGAGTAATGTTGGAAGTTGCGAAGATATGGGATACCGAGTATTCCCTGTCGATCAGGTTCACAAGATATCAGTACTAGACATAAGACTGGCTAATGCTGATCGTCATGCTGGCAACATTTTGGTTAGCCGAGATGGAAAAGATGGTCAGATGGTGCTTACTCCAATAGACCATGGCTATTGCTTTCCCAATAAGGTAAAATGACTATACTGAATACAAAACACAAGAATCTCTGATTTTCACACTTTTTTCTTAATTTCATAGCACCTTATTTGTTCTTGTGCAGTTTGAAGATTGCACATTCGAATGGCTATACTGGCCTCAAGCAAAAGAGCCATACTCTTCAGAGACATTGGAATACATCAAATCCTTGGACCCCGAGAAAGACATCGAACTTCTGAGATTCCATGGTTGGGAGATTCCACCTTCATGCACCCGTGTCCTCCGTATTTCAACCATGCTTCTAAAGAAAGGTTCTGCAAAGGGTCTCACACCTTTTACCATCGGAAGCATAATGTGCAGAGAAACACTCAAGGAAGAATCTGTGATCGAGCAAATCATACATGATGCAGAAGCCATAGTGCCCACAGAGACAACCGAAGATGAGTTTATAAGCACCGTCTCTGCCATTATGGACAACCGGCTCGACCAGTATGCTTGGAACTGAAAAATATCTTCATCGTTCTTTCGCTCCAATCTGTTTGTGATTGTTCAACAGATGTATATCCAGTGTCCGCAACTATAAATAAGTGTCACTGTCTTTGAACTAATCTCCTTAGCTTTTGGAAACAATGGTTTGGTAATGACTCTATATTACATACTTATATTTTCCATCAAAACCTGCAGCAAATTTCATCTTTCACAGATTACAATTATAAACAAAACAAAAAATAAAAAAAAAGGTTTCAAAGCATTTGAAGCAACAAAAGTAGAAGTTAGTTATTAAACTGATGCAAAACATATTCACCATTAAACATGGGATCCCACCATTGATGAATCCCATGAGCTCTCTTAAAATTCGGCGATTTGCTAGCGTTTATCGTCATATATGCCGATGGTAAAAGATGAAGAGGCTCTGAAGAAGAATCTGAAGATGAACCTCCTCCTCCTCCTCCTGACAACAGACTCCTAAGTGAGTTCCTCGTAGCAATTCTTTCGATTTTACCGGCTCCGATCTCAAACATTTTGTTTCTGTGCTTGAAGTAACCAATGTATTCTGAGCATATTGTATCTAACGGATTCAAATACAAATATGGTATCCATGATGCTAACTTCATGAACGAATCGTCTTCTTGACCCTGTAAATAAATTTAAATTCAATTTCTTGTAAGGTTCGAACCAATAACTTCAGAGTAGAGCCATTGCAATTTCCCATAGAAACTTAGTCATACACTCCTTTCGAAATTTATATTCTACCTTTCACTAGTTTTCTAATTGTAACTGATGTTTTGTACTAAACATATATAGATTCAGTTTTTTTTTCCTACTATGTTTTAGAAGTTTTATTTTGCTTGATTTCAAGTTTTTCAAAATATTAGAAATTTTTGGGAACATTTAATTTGTTTTATGTATAATGGCATTGTACGTACCTTATTATGGTGGCGACCCTTAACGGCGATGGCAACTCCGGCTTTAACAAGACTTCCGGCGAATCGAACCCCATGTTTAAGCTTCTCACTCTTCACTAGCTTCTCTATCGGAATAGACGAGAAAGGAGGATTGAATAAGTAACTCTCAAGAGGAAAACCAGACCTTGTCATAATCTTCCCGGCAAGCAAAGCCACGGCTGCTCCAAGAGAATGTCCGGCGAGCCACACGGCTGCATTACCAGTTTTAGCCACCGCACTTTGAATAACCTGAATGGCATGCACGAACCGAGTGCTATCATGGAGAGAGTCTCGGATGCAACGTAGGTCGAGCTTAAGGTCACGTGACCGAGAGTGCGGTTTCAAGATCGTGCCACGGAAAGCAATCACGTGACGAGGAGGTGGTTTCGAATGAGGGGTGTGATGGTAATTGTAGGAGAAGAAATGTTTGTATTCGAAAACGGCGCCGTATATAGATCCGTCTGAGTCGTCGATTAGGGTTTCGGCTAAAGTGAAGTTGAAAAACTCCCACCAATGATTGGCTTGTGACTTTAGGCCAATCCTGTTTTGTTGTCTGTCTCGTTCCAATGTGTACACTGCTTGTACCAAACATGATGCCACCGAGGTTCTATGATAAGAATTATTCCTATCATAAGACACAAGTTGAATTTTAGTATTTAAGAAAAGAGTTGACTTTAAGTTTTTTTTTTGTTTGTTTGTTTGAATGTAATATTTTAATGCAACTTGTTGTGGAAACGAATGTTTAGAAGATTTTAGAGTTGACTATGGCTAAACCCGTTGAATTGGCAAAAACGGAGGATTAGTGATGATGAATTTGTTGTGAAATGAATTTGGAAGATGAATTTGTGGTTAAAAATGAAAGAGATGGAACAAAAAAAATATACCAATCAATGGAAGTTAAATGGATTGGACCAGAAATGCTGAAGATTTCTCTTTGAGAGGCCATTAGCCCCTCTCTGACCATAACCTCATCATCTTCTTCTTCCATATTATCTCTACCTAATCATCCAAAACAGACTGTAGAGAAACATCAATTCTTTTTGAATTTATCATAATTAATCACCTTTTGGATGAATGCAGGAAAAATGAGGAGAAGACAAAAAGAACTCCAAAAAATTGGTAAAATTTGTTGTAGTTACGCTACAAAAAGAAATAGAAAACGGAAATTCAATTAAGAAAAGAGAAAACAACATACCCTTTTGTATCACGCAAAAGTTCTATTAGAATGAGTCGAATCTCATGAAAACGAATCCGCTAAAAGAAACTAGGCAATTATAGAGTTTTCTACAGATGAGATGACTTTTCTTCTTGTGGGTATTGAAGTTTAATTTATGGATCTGGAGACTTTAATGGGACCATCTCTCTAACATTGAAACGTGCTAAAGTGTATCAAAACCTACTTTATTTACAAATTGTCAATAAAAAATATTTTATAAGAAAATAAATATATTGATTTTTAATTGCTGACTACTCCTTAAGAAAAAGAATAAGGAGAACTATATTATTTTCTAAATATTTACTATTTACAAGTAATTTGTTTTCTCCAACTCAGAATTCCTCTTAATATGGGAAATTATAGAACAAACCTATTATGTACTCTACAAAACTGAAAAGGAAAGATGAGGAACATATGTTTTTACTCTTAAATATTTTTAAAATAGTACATATATATCTATATATACAATATTTCTAAATTCTCACAATATTTTAGTAGAAGTTTTTTGTTATAAATTTTCATGTTAAATTAATGTTAGGACCTTAACTTAAATTAGTATTAATAAATTAAAGGTATGTTTTCAAGTGAAATATATATATAAGTAACAATTTTTTTAAAGTATTCAATTACTACTAAAATTGTATTTAAAATATAGTAATTGTTTAACTTAAAATTTATTAAATTTTTAATAAATTCCTTATTTAAATTGGATAAGTATGAACATGCAATCTTTCATGCCTTGATTTTAATATAGTGTTATTCAATCTCATGCATAATATATTCAGACAAGAGACTAGAGCATTTATATCAAAGCATGATGTTATTGAGAGGCATATCAAGTATTAATAATTCAGCAGGTATAAATTCTCAAGCAAAGCATAGATGTCGCTGATTCTAGTGGCATTTGTGAAAGTACCATATAAATGCTCTAGTCTCTTGTCTGAAGGGATGTACCGGTCTAGGCCAATAATTTTTAGTTATTCAAAACTACACATATATATCTATAAACTAATCTTTTAATTAAATATGGTCAATTCTTTTATTAATATATTTTAAATATCATAAATGGTATGGTTTTAATTAATCACTTATATTTTTGTTAATTATGGTATGTTTTTAATTAAAGAATCACACGTTTATAACATTATATTTGAGTTATTATATATTGTCTTTGTTAAAGAAAACATAAAAGTATAGTTCCAAGAAATTATTATAAACAATTACATGGAAAACAAAAAATCAAACTAAAAAGAAGCAAAATAAAGAGAAAGAGTTATAAAACATGGGAACATAGAGACAAACAAGAAATGGAAGCTAGAAAAAAAAAACATGAAAACAAGTGGAAACTGAAGAACACTTGAAGGCATAACGCCTAATTATATACGAGTCTCCTTTTTATTGTTTATTGTATGGTCAGTTGCTCCAATTTGCCGTCAGGGTAAGGTCTGATGCAGCAGCTTTCCCAATTTTCCCTCATGGCCGAGTCTCGCTCCCACCATTGATGAAGTCCATGAGCTGTCATAACCTTAGTCGGTTTGTTCTTGTTTACAATCATATCTGCTGATGGAAGAAGGTGAAGAGGTTCCGTTGACAAATCTGATGATGATGATTTTCCCATCAATAGACTCCTAACTGACTTTCCAGCACCGATTCTCTCGATGTGGCTTGCTCCTATCTCAGACATGAAGGTTTTGTGTCTGAAGTAATCGATGTATCCCGCACATATTGGATCTGCTGGGTTCACGTATAAATAAGGTATCCATGATGCTGTTTTTGGATCGTCTTCTTGAACCTGTAATAATTTAAGACAAACACGGTTTCTTTTGTAAGAAAATAAACTTGAAACTAGTATTATATATTTTAAAAATCTCAATCAACATGGAATCGCAAACGGATGAAACTTGATATTTTAGCCTTTGACTAACACGATAAGAGGTTATGGTCCGTACATCTCTAAAGCCAGGGACAAAAGCATTTACGATGGTTTCCTCCTAAGTATCACTCGAACCAACAACCTCTAAACTTTTCGTGAAATACTTTATTAATTGAGCTATTGAGACTCTTAATTAATGATTGAACCATCTTAATTAATTATGAACTAGTTATCTTAAGTTGTGAAAACATTTTTAATTTTTTTATAAAGATTATTTATTTACCTGTAGATCGGTTAAGACCATAGCTACGGTAGCTTTGACGACAGTCTTGGTGAATTGAAACACACCTTTAATTTTTTTTCCCCCAGGTAACTGCTCTAGAGGAATACACGAGATGGGTGGGTTGAAGATGTAACTTTCGAGGAGGAATCCAAAACTTGTCATGGTCTTTCCAGCCAGCAACACTAGGGCGGCTCCCAAAGAGTGTCCAGCAAGCCAGATAGCTGCTTCACTGTGTTTGTCCACCATACTGCGTATTGCTCGTATGGCCTGCAAAGACCTACCGCCTTCATGGAGGGTGTTGAAGCTAAATTTGAGATTATGTTTCACATCAGTCATCCAAGTATCTGACTCTAGGATCGTGCCGCGGAATGCAATCACATAACGTGGAGGCGCTTTCGCATGTGAGGTATTTTGGCAAAGGTTGGAGAGCTTGTATTCGAAAACAGCACCGTATATGGAGCTGTCGTAGTCGTCGATCAAGGTTTCGACTAAAGAGAAGTTGAAAAAATCCCACCAGGGCATGGCTCGTGATTCAGAACCTACCCGTTTCTCTTGCTTGTCCCGTTCCATTGTGTACACTCCATTTACTAAACTTGATGCTACTGACGTTCGATGGTACGAATTGGTCCTATTAAAGAAATAGAAACCAATTATATATCGATAACTTTGTAACGCTTTAAGTTATGTATATATAGTTTGGTTATTGAAAAGTTTTGCTTGCGCCAGATAAAAAAAACGTTCCCTAATTTATTATTTCCTACATCAATTTTCAAAATCGTTTCATATACCACATCAATCAATAGTAAATTTAAAAGTTGGTTTACCAATCAATAGATGTAAGATGGAAGGGGCCAAAGATGCTGAAAACGTCTCTATCTGAGTCTGAGGCCATCTCTCCTCCTCCTCCTATCAATTTCCTGAGAGAACCTCGTCCCATTTTTACTTCTTCCTGTTCCTATAATCTAAGATATTACATTGCCAATTAGTAATCAAACTAATTTTAAGTAAAACGGTACGTGAAGAACAACATGCAAATGTATGTTTACCAAAAATTAAAACTAAAGAAAGAAAAGTTCATAGTTATATGTTTTCTACTCTCTTTTTCTTTTGACATTTTCATGATATATACATCAGTCATTCTTTTACATACAAGCAGTTTTTTGATAAAAAAAAAATGTAAAGATGTTTTCTAAAAAGGAAAGATAATAAGAGAAAAAGGTGAAAATTAATAAGAAAAAAAAAAAAAAAAAACCTTTTCCGTGGTCAATCAGGAGCGAAGAAGTTAATCGAATGAAGTAATCTTTTAAAGAAAACAAACTAATTAAAGAGTTCCTCCAATTTTTATTTTTTTGGTTTGAGTTTACACACAGAAAAGCATATTGCTATCTATATAGATGCTAAAAACAAGAAGACTTTTTGATCCGGAGACTTAGCTTTGATATTGTTCCTTTAAGACTGACACAAGCACACTGACATGAGCCAGACCGTATCAACTATTTCTTTTTTTACAAATTGACAAAATTTCTACAAATTAGCAATTAAAAACATACTTAGATGTGTGAATTAATCTTTGAGACCGTGTACTACTGTTTCGATTTATCAAATCATATCTATATGTGTTTGGAAAACAAATCTTCCTTCTTCTTATTGGGACACATAGTCAAACTAATTAAAATAGTCATAAACCCTAAAACAAAATTTTGATTATGGGGTCAACACAATTTTCCTCACGCCATTTCCAAGATTTGTTACTGAAAGCTTGGAGTCACATACGACACTCCATCTTGAAGAGCATGTTTTTATATATTACATGTTGTATCCTGACTATGCACTAAACGATAAGATCAAACATAAACTCTTTATTAAAATCATACGCTATGATTTCGTATTAAAACCATATATACACTATGATATATTAACGCTGGCTTAGTCAAAATTAACTCACAATCATGGTTTCCTTAATTGATAACCTTTCTATATTACCAATATAATTAGAAGTTGGAATTTTATAATTTATGTCAACGCTACCATATTCACTTAACCCAAATACATGTACTGTTAAAATAATCAAATGTTAAACATCAAGTATCATCATATCTAAAACTGAAAAAGTATGTTGTTGGGTTTAGAAGCATTAAGCCATCACTGAAATGGGCTCGACCCATTAATTTTGCACTCTAATAGATTCTAAAACACATATGGTATATCTAGCATGTGCTATTTTGTTTACTCTATTTGTTACTTATAATTAGAAGCTGATGTGTAAAAAATAAAAGCTGAATCATATTCAGTGGCAGAGCTAGAATTTTCAGTTATAGGGGTCATATATAATTAATTATTTTTATTTAATTATATATTAATGTTAAATTATTAATTTTACGCTAAATATAGTATGTCTAAGAATAATTTTGAAAAATAGGTAAACAAAAATAAATAGAATATATCTAAAATATTCATATGTACTAGGATTTTAAAGATTTATATCTATTTCTAAAAAAACATTTAAAAAGTGGAAAGTAAATTAATGTTAAATGAAAATCAAATATGTGAGGGGTCAAATTAAGGAATCTATTGAGAGTATGTGAGTCATTATAGAACCAAAATCTCCATAAATTATTATAAAACTTACCTTAAAAAACAAAAAGCATAAATTTCATGGAGGTCAATTGACCCCCTCTCTCTTCATTACCTCCGCCCCTGATCATATTAATGAAATGTTCTGACTGCAAGATTAGAAAGCTGATGTGTCATCTCTAGAAGAGCTTAAAATGTTGACGTGGCGGAATGATGGAGAGAGATAGCTTCTTTTTATATATACTAGATGAGTACCCACGCTACGCGTGGGTTTTAAGAAAAAAAAGTTGTTATAACAATTCTTTGTTAATAGTTTTTGTTGTTTGTTATGTTCATTTTTTGATGGACATTTGTTTTAAAAATTGTTGAAATATTTATGTTGGTATTAATTATGTTTATAATGTTTACTTAGTAAAGTTAGATCTATCTTATGTAGTTATAAAATTAGATTCATCTTGGCTCAAGATGACAACTAAACATTTCTTGCAAGTGAAACTATAAACTAAAATTAAATTGTCATCATGGAGGAGATTTTGGTGGAAAGATCACATTGTGACCAAAATGTTTTTCATTACATGTCTCATGTGTAGTATCTTGAAAATGAACCAGAAAGATCATGTAATCGTCCCAATGTTAAAACTTTTAACACACATATCAATTCTTAAAATAGAACAAAGGTTTGTAGAAGAGACCGTAAGATCCTCATGATTATTATAGTCGGTTTTGTCCACATAAAAAAACATTTTCTGGTGAGCGATAGATTTAATCAATCACATAACTCTCACAACATCTAGTTTGGGCTATAACTGATGCATGACTTGTGTCATCCCAATTATATGGGTCCCGGTATACCAGATTCTCATACTTGTCATCATCAACATCATGAATTACATTGTAAATGATAGGTGAGATATAGATAAAAATGATATATTTCCAAGATGTTAGGAACAAGATTGGGCACTAACAGAATTCAGGAATTGCATAACTTATTGTGTATATGATATATAACTTCATTGACAAAGCTCTATTAGGTTCAAATATTTACTCTTTGTTTTGACGATCAAAGAGCAAGTCAAGTATGTACCGTTTCTACAACGAAATTATCATGCCACCATAATAATCATAAGTAAACAACAAACCATTTTCACACATTAATCTCATTGAATAACTGAATATATATAGTTTGAAGAGCTGAAGATATGACCATAATACATGGGAGTTAGTGGAAACCTGTCATGCAAGAAGAGACGTAGGTTTTTCGTTTTTATTGGGCATTTTAATCTATGAGGGTTTCTAAATTCCATCAAGCAACATGACAAAGCCACTAATCCCAATTGAATCGAAAAGAAGCGGAGCCCAACCTAGCCCAGGAAAACCACCGCATAGGCGGTAAGAGGAGAAAGAAACACGTGTTAAACCAGAACAAAAGATGGTAGACGGTCGCCGTGGAGCTGTTACGCCAAAACAATATTATATCTTGCTGTCGAATATATATAGCACAGAACATTGTAAAAAATATAGACAGTTTAAGATATGATTTTACTTTGAAGCCAATGAGAAGAATACCAAAAAGATAGACTAACAAAGATCAACATGACTATAAGAAACTAAAAGCGAGAAACCAAAACCATCTCTCCCCGAAAGAAGCTTTCATGTTTCATGCAATATGCTGAACTCAAATGGTTAGGGGTAATCTGATTTAACACTTGAATTCATGTGGGACTGATGGTAAGTAGAACATACATCAATTTCCCACTTTATAACCACACCACACACCAATACACCCATGCATCAAATTTTCTTTTTGAATGCTTCCTCTATTGCAATCCCCATGGAAGCCAAAGTTCCCATTCGAACCGAAAATGGTAGGCCCTCGATCACCATAAAGACTAAAAAATAACATAAGCGATATGATAAAATCTTCACCGGCTGAACTAACAGTTGAGGATTTGCGTGAGTTTGAAATATGGGTGTCAACAACAACAGCAAAAAAACATATATAAAATAAAAATTGATTTTCAAGAGGATCTTATAAGCAAATTGTTTTAAAAGAGGCAGATAAACTAAACATACATACATATCTTTAATTAGGTGTAATATCAGAAATGCCTCTGTTTGGGGCCAACACCATCAATGCATATGTAATTTGTTAAGCTGGTCACCTCCAGTGATTTAAGGTCTTCCGAATATTAGCGTTTGAACTAACATTACCTGGGAATTCATGAGAATGAATAGAAAACGTACAAACATAATTGTTTTCCAGAATATCATGTAAACCTTGACATAAAAGAGTCGACGCTTGTAAATATATAAACCTACAATCCATGAATCTAGGAATAAAAGAGTATTCGATGGTAAACATCTCACTCAAAACCATACATATTCAAGATCAAAATTCGATGGATCTTAAGTTATGAAAAATTTGGACTAAAGGATAAGAAAAAAAAACACTCACAAACATCTTGGGAGACACTTATTATGTATTTCGTCAAAACCAAACAAAATTAAAAGAAGAATCACTATGAACATCATCAGATAGAAGCCCCTACCATGTAATGAAATAAGAGCGTCACTCTATGGTTTAATCAACCAATGTTTAGCTTCTCTGCTTGAGAATGTGACCGTGAGATTCTTGATTGATACCATGAATTTATGAACATGATAAAAACACTCAAAACAAAAAGAGAGACTTCAACCTGTGACAGATGATCAAACAATAGAATATGGACATGGAAAAGGACGTGGCTAAGGACGATATAGCCTGAGAGATGACGATTAGAGTTCCACTTGTTCTGAATCTGGAGGATGAATCTCGCTTCCAAATATAATGAAATGATGGAGAGACGAGTCCATGCTTTAAAGGGATAGAAGAGAGAAGTTCAATAGTTTGCCGAGAGTTTAAACCTAACAAGACATTGATTACGGAGAGATAAATTGTTATAGAAAACAACAATATGCCGTAAATTTACGTTTTTAGACTATACATCTTCGGTTAGATTTTGTCAAAAAAAAATAAATATTTAATGTGCTAATTATGATTTTTTTTTTCCAAATACACGTGTCCTCTTCTTAAGTGATGAGGTGTCATAAGGAGGGAGAGAGTTCACTTTCTTTCATATATATGATGATTTTGGAAATTCGTGGTAAGAAAATAAGATTTTACTAAATACGTTATATCTCATTATTTAAAAAAAGAAAAAAAACTTATTTATGTGACTTCTTCCAATTTTTATTTTTAAAAATAATGTTAAATTAGATTGAAAAGAAAAATATTGTTTTTACAACTAGTGTATTGTTTGGTTGAAATTTTAGCACTTAAATACAAAAAACGTTAAAAATTATAAAATTTTAATTTCTCGATGCGAACCAAATTTTTGGAGACCCTTTTCGTAACGTCGATTTCCGCTCGCTTGTATGGTTGAAAGCTGATTTCGCCTTTTCTTATCTATCCACTTGATCAATCGGATGCTTGGTGGATAGACTTCTTCCAAGTTTATGTGTGTGTATACTGTATACATTAACTATAGCACTCTTGACACCTCGCTTTCACTGATACAATTTTATCATTTTATGTATGCATATCAGCAAATGAAAAGTCAAGATGAATATTTTAGATACACACGTACGTATATGCATATTCAAAAGGGAAAATCCCAGAAAAAACCTCCAAGTTATAACATTTTTCCAACTAAAACCTTAAACTTTTTCCGTTTCCATATAAAACCTCCAAATTGATTTTTTTCCAATTAAAACCTCCAACTTTTTCTGTTCCCAAATAAAACCTTCAACTAATAAAATAAAACTTTAAGTCGTCAAATTTGTGTCTGATCAATGATTAACTAACGATAAACGGATTTTAACAACATATTTTTCTTTTATTTAGCTTTTAAAATTCACATCTGTCAGTTAGAACAGAAAAGATGAAAATCTTAATTACGAACCCTAGAACATATTTTTTCTAATTTTTAGGGTTCATATAAATTTTGGAAACAAAAAAGAGATGTCGTCAACGACTATTAACTATTCCGAACGAAATTACCAAAGATCATTGGTCAACCATTGATCAAGCTCAAATTGACGACTTGAAAGTTTCTTTATAAAAAAATACTAATTAGTTAGAGGTTTTAATTGGGAACGAAAAAAGTTGAAGGTTTTAATTGAATTTTCTTTTCGATTTGGAGATTTTCTATGAGAACTAAAAAAGTTGAAAGTTTTATTTGAAAAATGTTTCAACTTGGAGGTTTTATCTGGGATTTTTCCTATTCAAAAATATGTATTTACGTTCCCTTTTTCATCTTGACTCTTATGTGGCTGATAAAAAATTTCAAAATAATATCTCCCTAATGTTTTCAAATCGTTTTTCTAAACGGTTATTTGATCTAGTGGTTTAGCAAACAACTATATACGATTTGGATGCATGCATGGAACATAACCTCTATCTTCATTGGAATAGTTCCAACATGTGTTTTAAACACTCTAGTAGTCTGTACAATTACAAACATTTGAGTTTTTGAACATATTTTTATTATAAAAAAAAAAACATTTGAAGATATACAGTTTAACAAATTATTCAGTTGACAAGAAAGAAAAGAGACTGAAGCGTTGAAACCCATTGATAGACAAGAGAATACGTAATATTCACTTCCCTTATATGTATTGATATTACTTGGAGAACATTCTTATACATGTGTATATATACTGTAAGTAATGTAATGAGAAAGGCATCGAGGTTTACTAAATAACACCCATGAATGAAACTAGTATGAACTAAACGTTGTAGATTGTTTAAGCATATGATTCCACCATTGATGAATCCCATGTTTATTATAAAACTCCGACGCTTCAGTCTTGTTTACAATCATAAAGGCCGACGGAAGAAAATGAAGATGATCTGGTGTAGAAGACGAGGACCAATTTTCTCCGTCTCCGAATAACATACGCCTAACTGAGTATCCACTAGCCAACCTCGAAATCTCACCGAGTCCCGCCTCCGTCATAGTGACTACGTGATTGAAATAACCAATATATTCTGAGCATATTACATCAGATTGGTTCACAAACAAATGAGGTCTCCAAGAAGCTAAGTTCTTATATCGTGGACCCTCTTGACCCTGTAACAATTGGAGGTAAGAATTGAGAATAACATTTTCAATATCGTTAAGGATTCTCTATTTAAAGCTTTTCATGTTATGGGAGATATTATTTGTGAAGTACCACAAGTATAATGAAAAGTTTCTAAAAGACGAAAAATAGCATTGGCAAAAAGAAAACTTTATATATACCTCATCAAGGTCTACGACTTTGGCTATGCCAGCTTTGAAGAGATCCCTGGTGAGTCGATACACAAAATTAAGTTCGTGATTGTAACCGCACTGCTCTAGAGGAATCAAGGAGATAGGTGGGTTGAAGATGTAAGCCTCAACAGGGAGTCCAGACATGGCCATGTCCTTTCCCGCGAGTAGTGCCAGGCCAGCTCCTAAAGAGTGTCCAGCGATCCAGACAGCTGTGTTTCCGTGTTTGGCCACCAAAGAATAGATTTTTCTAATGACATGCATATGCTTACCCCCGCCATGGAGTTTCTCGAGTACAATACGGCTGTTATGTATCCAATCACTCACATCACTTGGGACAGTTCCCCGTAACGCAATCACGTAACGCGGAGGTACTACTATCGAGTTCGGGGTATTCTCATAATTGATCATGTTTTGGAAGACAGCACCGTATATGGAGCCGTCAAATGCGTCATATAGGATTTCACTTTCATCTAAAGTGAAGTTGAAACTCTTCCACCAAGGTGTGGCTAATGACTCGGAACCATTTCGGTTGTTTTCCCTGTCTCTTTCCTTTGCGTAAACTCCTTGCACCAAACATGAGGCCACTGTGGTTCGGTGATACAAATTGTTCCTATTATAAACAAACCAATTTAGACCATAGAAACGATCGAGTAGATATTATCTTCTTTTTTTTTGTATCATATGAAATGTTATTTATATATAAATTCTATTGGCACATGCAAATATACGTTGAAGTCAAAAGAAAAACAAAACAGTACGCAATAGTGGAAATGTCGTTCCTAGGAAATGGCTAGTATAAAAAACATCGGGGCCAAAAGAAAAATTGAGGTAAAGATTTTCTGTTTGATGACGTAAACTCTTTTGTTTCCGAAAACAGTTACGTATTATATAGTTGCGTTTTTTTACATTAGTTAATAATATTTCATAATCAATATTATTAATATTAAGCAGAAGGTATTGATGAAACGAAATTTACCAGTCAGGATTTGGAATTTGAGGGGGACCAGAACGGCTTAACTCGTCACTGCGTGTAGATTTTTTTAAGTTTCCCATCAGCTCCTCCTTCCAATTTTCGTCTTCAATTCTTCTTATCGCTTATATGTAAGAATTGTAATCACCTGCCGCATTACATACGAAAAAATTGGGATGTAATTAATAAAGATTACTTTTGAAACGAAAAAATGGGATGAAAAAAACTTGTCCACTTTTGAAACAACAGATTTTTGGTGGACAAAAATTCGAAACGACATAAAAAAATTTTGGTAGACAAAATTGTTGTCCACCATTATGACACATTTGGAAAGATTTATGTTTTGTAGCATTTTTGGTAGTTTTGCTACCGTGAATGACATTACTTTTAATGTTCTCTAACTTCAAACATAGCTGGGAAAAGAAAAGAAAAAACTTTAAAACAACATATTTTAAAATAATAGAATATGTAGAGTAGATGAAGTTTTAAAATAGTACCCAAAAATTTAAAGTAAAATTGAATTTAATGGGATCATACGTACCTTTTTCATGGTCTGGATTCTTGAAGTTCGATCATAATCGCATGTAACTGGGTCTGATGAGTACTCTAGAAAGGTATTTCCATCAAACAAGAAATAGAGTACACACTTATATATCTGAGTAGCTATCGTGTAAGCATAAAAGTGATGTCATAAATAGGTAATACTAGTTTTGGTTTGAGGAAGGTGTGAGGAAGTTTCAAATTGTGGAATTTTCTTAGAAGACCTTATATGTCAAGTAGTCAACAACTCAATAAAAGACATAATATTGATGATATTGGTTTGGTTTGTAAATAAAATTATTAAAATTAATTTTGTTTTACGTAAATTTATTAACCGTATTAGTAGAAAGGATTATTCAAATATCTTGTTTCGTATTTGACATGAGTGTCCGTACGTTATGATAAATTAAAATATAAAACTGTAAAAATATCTTACTTTCAAGTTTCAGTGCACTCCTAACCAATTCTTCGAAACATTTACGATAGCACATTTCAAATGAACGTTTGTCCTTTTATAATATTCAATAGTATAAGTTAGTATTAAAATTTTATGAACAAAGAGTAAAAATAATTTTGGCTATAAATAAAATTCAAGTTAAGATTTCATATGATAATTATGTTTGATAAATGATAATATTTTACAACCAATGAAAGTCCCCCGGTCGTAGATAACCCAGGAACACAACTTTCTCTTATCCTTATCCAAAATACTGAGTTTTTAAAATTCCTATTAATAATAATAAAAAAATCCTATTGATTTGTGAATTTTTATTAATTTTGAAATTAGACATATTGATTTTAAGATAACATGGTTTATCCATAAATTAAATCACTCTATTTTCTCCTTTTAATATCTAATGTAGATTTTGAAATCCAGCATTAAATCATGATTTGAACTGGTATTTAGAAATCAATTAATGGATAATACATTATTTTGACAAAATTTTTAAATCAATGATCTAATAAAACATAATTTTGCTTTAAATTACTGAACCAATATAAATCAATAAACTCCATTACTGATTTGATTTTCTTCTATTTTTGTTTTTTGTTATTCATAGTAAATACGAGAGATGTGCACGTCTCATTATGGGACCACAAGGGTTGGTTTGCATAATATGATTTTAATAATTTTTTCCAAGTGGACAATGAATTCGACTTACAAAAGGAGAGGAAAAAATATATGGTTTTGCTTTTTGTAGAAGGATATATAAATTATCATTAGAAATCTATTCAAAAATAATATGTATTATCATTGCAAGTTGCAACACAAAGTCCGGTGCATGCATGTTTTCTAGAAGGGTCTGTATGATAGCGAGAGATTTTTAGGAAGTAGTTCTGTTTGTTTCTTCATCCAAATGATCCATCCAAATGGAAATGAAAAATGATGTTTGTTAAATTTAACAAATATTTGGATGGTTCATCTGGATAATACATCTGAATGATTTTTTAAATTTAGACAAATTTATAAAACTTATTTGGATGAATTTGATTGAACCATTTAGATGGATATGGTTCAGTCAAAAGACAAATATATCCTCATTTATAATCATATTTTAAATAATATTATTTTTTATAGATTTCTTATTTTATATTTTTCAAATTACATATTGAAACAAAAAAAAATTCTAAAATCATGAAATCATGGATTATTATTTTCTGTCAAAATCGTAAAATCATGGAATTGCGTTTTTTTTGCCAAAAACCGCTATTCCACCTAAAATCATAAAACTATATTTTTACGCCGAAACCACTAAATTATATTTTCTCGCCATTGGCAATATTATGTTTCCCGCCAAAACTGCAAAATTATGTTTTCCCGCCAAAATTGCAAAATCATATTTTCCCACTATAACCGCAAAATCATGTTTTCCCGCCAAAACTATAAAATTATATTTTTCGCCAAAAATTATATTTTCCACTAAAACCGCAAAAATCATATTTTCCCGCCAAAACCGCAAAAATCTTATTTTTACGTCAAAACCGCAAAATCATGTTTTTCCCGCCAAAAACGCTTTTCCGTCAAAACCGTAAAATCATGTTTCCTGCCAATATGTTTTGTATTGATGATAGGTAATGATTTTGAATATTTGTCATTTGTCAAAATGAAAGCATGGGTATTTTAATCATTTTTATCTAAATGAGAATGTAGATGAATTACAAAATAATCAAACAAATAAAGATTTATTTAAATGCATTATTTAGATTAAATTGCAAATAATGAAAGAAACATCATTCAAATGAATTATGTAAGTGGATCGTCTGAATGAAAATGATAAATGATGAAAGAAACATGGCTAAGTGGATATAACTTTCTTCCTTGTATGGAGTTCTATCTTTTCTATGGTCACGTACTCTTGTATCAGTGTATGACGCCATCGACGTGACGACTGACAAAGAAAAATGCAAATCATTATTTGCTTTTGTTTTCTACATTACATAGCTATATTCGTAATTGCTTTACCAATTTTGTTTATTCACCAAATTCCCAAAGAAAGAAAAAGAAAAATGAACATTTATTATATCATCAAGAGATGTGAATAACTTTTAAAATAAATAAATTTAGCAAAACCATCTTTTTTTTATGGGATTCTAACCAAAAATCTTCAAAGCGGGAAACACAATTTTAAAAATAATACCGTTCGAGCATATACATAAGGGGATAATCGTAAATCTACGTGCTCTTGGTTTCGAAGAATCACATAAATAGCTGCCTCGCTTTCTCTAAACCTTTCGTAATTTCGCAACTTAAACTCTTCTTCCACAAATAAACCGTCAACGAATATTCAAATTTCAAAATTCATTTCTAATTTCTTCAAATCGAGTTTGAATTTGAGTGGAGAAGCGATTTTGTTCGTCTATCTTCTTCTGATTCTTTTCTCCGATCAATTGAATTTCATGTTCAATGGCGTATGATTCGTTGGGTTAGTTCAAATCGGGATCCAAGGGTTTCGATTTTGGGTCGGTGATAATCGATAGATGGATACGCGGATTGGATTTGGATCGTGTGATAGTACTACCAAATCGAAGAAGGTGCGCAAAATTTCGATCAGTGTGTATGTTGATTTGGGAATTTAGGGTTTTAGTTTTGAAATTGTTTGCTTGATTTCTGTTGGAATTTAGTTGTTTTTGATGGTTATGAGATCTACCAATTAGGATTTTAATCGCGTACATGGATTTTAATTTGGTGATCATAAGAGTTTAATGTTATGATATTCTCTGTTATTTGTTCAAGTAGATGAGTTTAAATAGTTTCATATGTTGATTATGTTGTCATCATCAGTCGATCACTGTTTTTATCTGTGATTCTATATCAATTGTTATGTTCATCGTTTATCTCGAATTACCTGTCTTTCTTGCTTTTCATGTTACAAGCTCTAATGAGGTTTGTGGTCATATGATTCAGCAATCAAGTGGCAATTCATATCTCAATTTGGAGACGGGAACAAATGTAAGTTTTAATACACTGTTTCAATTTATATTTGTTGCCTAGATGATGCATTGGAGTCTCTTTCTATTATCTTTATGTGTTCTCTGCCGTTTTGTTCCTCATGCGTGAGACTGTTTATGATAGTTATGTTTTTCAGCTTGGATCTTTGTCATACACATCAAGATTGAAAGTAATCAAATTAGCAAGCGGTCAGATTTGGCTACCTCTTACCAAGTTTTTCTTCTTCTTGGCATTGATTTTGTGGTTTCATTTTATGGTTTGTGTGTTGTATTTCAGGTGAAATTTTGTTTAGTAAGGGGTCGTGTTTCTTGCCTCATGCTGATATCTTTGAGCATATGTCAGGTCAGATATCTCTCACTCTATTCTCATGTTTATTGTGTCATCTCGATAGGTTATTTGCATTTCAAGAACCGAGTCTTGGCTTGTTTGGGTTACTCACACTATCCAAAAACACACCTTATCTAGAAACAGACACGTTCACAGACACGAAAATCACTCAAACACAATGCACTCAAACTCAAAACACATCCAAAGACTACAAAACTCAAACATAAACATACACTCAAAACTCAAATTCCACTACCAAAAACAAATCATATCTAACGCAAAAAACCTCCAAACACACTCAAAGGTAACAAAAAAAAAAAAGAACATAATAAAAGAAACAAAATACAGCACAACACAAAATTAGACACAAGAAAGAAAGAAAAAAAATCAATCACGTCACGGTTAATATCTTTTTTTTCTTATTGGTAACAACTTTGAGATTTTGTTGAAGTCAATTTCAGGTAAGTATCTTTATCTTCCTATTTTTCTTCCTTTTCTTTGTGTCTTACAACTTACAAGTTACAATTATTAATCTTTTTCTTAACAATTTTGTACTTTGTATGCTATTCCAAAAGAGAAATTCAAGCCACTACAAGCGAAAATGGTGTCTTGCATACAAAAGTAAAGAGGTAACCAATGTATTTACTTAGATATGTTTCGTCCTGTGATTGTAAGTGAAGGGGTATCGGTGATGATTCAAAATCCAAGAAAAACACTAAAGTTTTAGGGTAAAGCTTCTTGATTTCTTCTCATTTAATTACTTTTGCTTCATATTTTCATATGAATACATACTTGAGAAAGGACAAAACCAATCGTAAAAGCTGGTTTTTGTCATACTTAATAAACATGTTCAATATTTCAGCTTTGGACATTGTTTCATTGTCAAGATTAATAGAAACAACATGAGCAAATCAGTCAAATCCCGGGATGGATCAAACTTCGTAAGATTTCGTTCTCCATTAGCATTATTTTTGTGGTTTTATTTTTTAGTCTTGTATTAAGTATACCACTAATAGAATGGTTTTGTATCAAGATGGTGGACTCTTAGGCTGAAAATAATTGAACAAGAAAGTGATTCAGTCGACTAAGAAAAAGGAAGTGTCAGGTAGATAAACTATCTTTGTCTCTTTTCATATTTGTTTTTTACGGTCCTGTGTATTTATTATACTGCTAATAGAATGGTTTTATAACAAGGTAGACGGATCTTAAGCGGAAAATAACCTAATTTAAGAAAGCCATTCAGTCTCCCCTAAAGAAGAAGGTCAGGTAAATAAACACACTTTTGCTGGAAACGTCTGACGTGTTCAAGTGGTCTATAACTTGTAAGAACTAGTCCCATATCATATATCTAGATTACATCTTGATTCGCAAGGTACAATATTAATAATATCAGGGATGAGTTTTTGTTGTTGGAGAATCCTTTGCCAATGAGACAACCAAATATTTCCTCAGTCTTAAGGTGACTGATTTTCTTCATCTTCTCTTACACCTATCCTGACTTGGATCATACTTAGTAAGATTTTCTCTACATCAGCATTATTTTTGTGGTTTTATTATATAGTCTTTTGTATTTAGTGTATTGCTTATAGAATGTATTTCTTTTTTAATCAATTCAAGATAGAAGATTCTTAAGCTGAAAATAACTAAACATAAGAAATTGATTCAGTCTACTCGGAAAAAAGATCAGGTAGGTAAACATCTTCGTCTCGTTTCTGAGTTTGTATTTTTTATGTTCTTGCTATCTAGTAGACTGCTAACATAATAATTTTGTACTAAGATACATGATACTTGAGCGGAAAAGAGTCAAATTTAAACTTACATTGAGAAAATCTTTTTCTGGATATGTCTGATGTGTTAAAGTGATTTATAACTTGCAGGAACTAATTAAAGCACAACATATTTCTCTATCACATCTTGATTTCCCAGGTAAAATACTAATGATGTCATGGATTGGATTTCAGTTGTTGGAGAGTCCTTTACACATGAGGCAGCCAAATGTTTCCTGACCAATACTAAGGTGACTAATGATTTTCATCTTCTCTTACACCACTAATTTTGGTTGTAGAATGATTTTTCCAGAAATTACATGTGGCTTTCTTTCCTAACTTTATTTGTATGTCTGTTTTTTTTTTCTTATCCATTGCATCATTTTGGTTGTGGCTTGGACTTGAAGGAAACCATCATAATTACATGATCCGGATAAATGGGGTTTGGACTAATGACTATGGTGTCACTTTCGTTGTATCTGTGAAGAAGAAAGTCATGCAAGAAGAATCTATAGTTATACCACTTTGTTTATTTCGCTATCTATCTTTATATCTTTATATGTTTCTTGTCTCCATTTCCGAGCTCTAACATAATCAATCTGATTGGTAAATGATACAGCAATCAGGTGACAACTCATATCTCAATTCCGTGTCAGGAGCAAATGTGAGTGTTGAAACACTGTTTGAATCAAATTTGCTGCATACATGATTTGGGTTATCTTAATGTTGTCTCAAAACGTTTCGCAGTTAATACTCATATTAAGTGAGATTGTTTTCCTAACTTGATGATTTCTGTTTTTCAGTCGGGTTCTTCATTACACAGCATAACCTGTCAAGATTAAATAACAGAAAATTAACAACCAGTCAGGCTCTGTAAGATTCTTACCATGTTTTGTTCTTTTCCTTTGGCGATAATTTTGTAGTTTCACTTTGTTGTCTGTGCCCATAATAATTGCTAACAAAATGTTTTGGATACTAGAGAGTGGATCTACGAAGAACAAAAGTTCAAGAAAGTGCTTCAGTAGCCAAGATCAAATGAGAGGTCATGTATCTTTGAGCTGTACATAACCTAATTTCCGGAGGCGATTCAGTAGCCAAAAGAGCATATAGAGGTCAGGTAAAGTAAATCTTTCCCTCTAATCTCATGCATTCTTCCGTATAGATTATTTGCATTTGACGAGCCTATGTGGCTTGGCTTGTTCGGGTTACTAAATTATCTAGAAACACATAACTTCACGAACACAAAGACACTGAAACACAATCAACTCAAACTCAAAACACACCCAGAGAAAACAAAATTCAAACATAAACACACAAAACTCAAACACGATACAAAATAGAAATCATATCACATGCAATAAACTCAGAACACCAACACAAAAAATAAAATTCAACACATAACTTCACGAACACAAGACACACGAAGACAATTCACCCAAACTCAAAACACACCCAAAGACAACAAAATTTAGAAACGGTACAAAAAAAAAAATCACATACATGCAAAGAAACTCAAAATACTCTCTAACGCAACACAAAAATAGACACAAGAAAGAAAAAGAAAAAATAAGAGATAGTTACCCTCTGAGGCACTTTTTCAAAACAATTTACGTGATACAACACTTTAAAAAAACAAGACACTTTGTCCAATCAAAGTTACCATTATACCCTAAAACTGTTTTTTATCTATAAATCAAACCAAATCCGTATTCCCTAAACCAAATTTGGTTTACGTACACGGCGACTTTACAGTTACCATCAAAGTTTATTTTCATAATTCTATAAAAAATCTAAATCTAATAAAAAAATCCTAAATTACAGTTTCTCGACTCCGGATCTTTATTCTAAAAACGCCTTCTTCCTCGTTCTCCACTCTCACCAACAACTTTTGATTTCAGATCTAAACGATGCAAAGCTCCGCCGTATTTTCCCTCTCTCCGTCGATCCCTCTCCTACAACAACGGCGACTCTCTCTCCGCCACCATCCTATAACCGCCGCTTCTTCAAGCGATCTAAACATGTCTCCAAATGTTCCTGTCTGGACTAAGTTGCTATTTGATTCTTGTTTCTAACGGCATGTTAAGGATAGTCTATATTAGTCATCGCTTTTGTTTGATTTGTGTAAGCATAATTTGTTTATTAACCTTTTTTAGAAACCTACTCCATAGGTACTTAGTGCCATTGTACCAATTGTTGGTGGAGTTGCACTTGCTTCAATTTCGGAGGTCTCATTCAACTGGTTAGTTTGTTGAGTAGTATTGTGACATTTAAGTCGGTGGTTATCTATTCTTCTGATAACTCTCAGATATTTACTATGATTACTTGTTTTGTGGTAGGGCTGGGTTTTCGAGTGCAATGGCATCAAACTTGACTAACCAATCACCAAACAATTACATATTCGAGTTTTAGTTTTGGAGTTTGATTTACTTTTGTTGTGAAATGTTGCAAACGTTTGGGTTACTTTTGTCGTAAACTCTTTGATTTCTTCTTATCTCGATTTCTGTTTCATTGTCGAGAGTCTATATAAAACAAAAATCATTATATGTTATTGGATGTTAAAGTCGCTTAATCTTATAGCTTTGAACGATTAAGCCAGACTTTGATTTTGCTAGTGGAGAGTACTAGCGTCAATTTAGACACATATATTGTTTGATTGGGATACATTTATCTCTTTAGTTTTGATACAAAAAGCTTACAAGTGTTTGGAGATCTTTTTCATAATTCTGTGATAAAGTTCAAGAACTATTTGCCCCATTTGTTTGAAATTCAGTACTTGAGGTCATCTATTGGAAAGAAGATTAACACATGGACTGTAACGTTTGGACTATAACATTTGGACAATAATTAATGGACAACCATACCTTTTGTTTGCATGAATTATAGATTAAGTAGACGGTTTTTGTAAGATTTTGAAGATCTGGCCAAATTGTTGATTATTGGTCGTATATACGTCGAAGATATGGAACCATTTTTCAAATTTATTCATTTATCACTCCATGTTTTGCAAATTATAAAAATTTAATAGAAACCAACTTATTGATTATTGGTTTTATATAGGTACATGAAACCATTTTTCAAATCTGTTTATTTGTCACTCCATTTTTGCGAGTTTTAAAATCTTTAGAAAAGTCATGTAATTTTCATTTAGATACTTCTTAAGAAAGAATGACTAATACTATATAATGATGGAAGTGTCCATACACAAATGAATAAATGGTCAAAGAAAAATGAACGATGTACGATGTATTTTGAATTGGCAATTATCATTCATGTATAAACTTGTGTATTGAAATGATATACTACCTGGTGAATAATTAAATATGGACTAGACCGCTTGGACAATCATTAATGGACACCTATGTCTTTGATCTACTGTCAATGTGTTTTATTGCTCTGTAAAATTATCATTTTTTTATGGTTATGATATACTATATGGTTTAGAGTTTTGTTTTACGGTTTCAAATTTAGTGGATAAGGATTAGGGGTTCATCTAGTTTTACATTTATTTGAATCATCAAGACTTGTTGCAGGCTTTGGACACCATCATCACCACAATGGATTAAGAGATATAAACACTTTCAGATTATCCATTAAGATTCAACCATAAACACTTGTCCATTTGACCATAAGCATTTGTTCATAGAAAACAAAAGAAAGTTACCAAAACACATGAAAAAATGATACAATATTCTGTTAACATAAGCAGATTTAAGTAGACCATTACTCTTATTTTTTAAAACAAGATAAGCTAATTAAACAATCATTACCTTATCTTTTAAAGCTAATTTTTAATGAGAAGAGACATGTAGAGTAAAAAAACAAAACAGAGTTGTGTGGTAATGATATTGGCAGCCATGTAACTAATGTGAAGTTTATAACACTAATGTGAAATTATGAACACAGAGTTTAGCATTTGATATATAAAAGGAGTTTAGGCTACACACCTAGATAAAGAACTGGTTAATCCCAAGAGAGTTGGAGTAACAGTAATATCAGAATTGTTGATCATCACTTCCTCTTTCAAAGCAATATTTGTGAGTCTCATCCATCATTTTCTTGCATAGGAACGACAAAGCTAAAACAACAAAACTCCAAAACCCAAGAACAATCTCTTACAAGTATAATATATATAACACTATGAAATTGACTGTCATCTACAAAGTCTAATTCTCTTAGTTTAGATGTTCAACAAAGCATCAATTTACCAAGATAGAATCACTCTCGTTGATTTTCTTCCACCAATCTCTTTCGCCTTCTTAATCACATTCTATGTCTTGTACCTTCCTACGAATACCAAAGCCACTGTTTCCCATCTCCCAAGCTTACTAGTTAGATGCTTAAGAAACTGCTTCTTCAAATATTGATATCTTGCGCAAGTCCAATTTTTAGTTTCATTCACATATCCACTTTCCTTAGACTCTAATCACCACTTTTTCGAAATTTCCGTCACCTTCGGTGTGTCACCGGAGAAGCATTTTACGGCAGATTATCGCCGCTTTATATCGTTTATTCACCGATTTCCTCCTGGATTTGCGTTCGTTATCCATCGATGACTCATCGTGAATCTGCACTGGATCTAAGATCTGACCATAACTGACGTGAATCTTACTTCAGGTGAGCAACTAGGACCGACGAGGAAGAGAGAGAAGGCCATTAGAAGAACAAACTCGTCATCAATTTGTCGTCATCAACGACTCCGTGCTCATTAGATCTCGATAATGCAAAGGCAAGGGTTAAAAAAAAATGAAAAATTGAGAACGTTAATAGGAGAATTTGATTAGTATAGTGAGAATTAACACCTTCTTGGCTCTCGCCATTGTTGTGTTGGAGAGAGAAAGAAATTGCTCTTTGTAGAGAGCGACTATTCTTAGATCTGATAACTTCATCTTAATTATAGTAGATTTTAATCCAACGATCGATATTAAACCCCATATAACTTAATTGGTTTGTTTTCAAGTGTTCGGTTAAAGACAATTTGATAACTGACTTTTGGTTAGCGTTTCTTTCATCCCAGGGGTATAAAAGTCCAAAAAACACACAAACAACACAAAAAGTGCCCTCTCCTTATAAAGTGCCTCAAACGTAAAAAACTTTCTTTAAAAGTGTCTCATTATGCTACATTCCCAAAAAATAAACTTCATGATTAATATTTTTCTTTATTGGTAAGAACTTTGCGATTCTATTGCCAAGTCAATTTTAGGTGAAATATCTTCCCCTTCCCATTTCTGTTTCTTTTACTTAGTCTCTTACAACTATCAACCATTTTGTTGGTCATATTGAAGTTAAGTATGTTGTCTAACAGTTTCGTAAGTTCTATGCTACTTTGAAAGATAAATTCTAGTCACTACAAGCGAAAACGGTGTCTTGCATACAAAAAGCAAGAGGTAATCAATACACTTCTATAGATATGTTTTGCATTGTCAATGTTTTCGTCCTGTTTTATGAAGGTGAACTTTAAGTGATGATTCAAAATCCAAGAAAAAACCCCGAGAATTTTAAGGTGAACTTTCTCATTTACTTTTGCTTGACACAAGATGCTTATAAGAAACTCTTTAATTATTGATGAGGGCTAGGCCCGAAGTTCAAGATCTCATGTAGGAGGTGCAAGGCCAGAAAATTGAAATCCATATACTTCGCAAATGAGAAAATTAAACAATAATAAACGGTATCGATTATACTTTGTAAACTTTTCGAATATCTCTTTATGAAGATGAACATATTTTTTTGGTTTTCAAAAGTTAGTCAAATTAAGGCTTTGATCAGATTTACTAGTTTTCCAGTAACTTTCTTCCTTACCGTTAATTTGTACGGCCATGTGCCTTATTAATAGTACAAATCGTTCATGGAAAACAAGTAACAAGTAACCCTCTTACCCTACTGCCATGTGCGCCTTATTAATAGGTCCATTCAATGGACTCCATTGGGTCAAATAAATCGTTTTGGTTACTCATACTCGAACACAATTACATAGTCTTTACGATATTTAAGAATTCACTGGAAATATGTTGCTTATATATTTCTAGTTGGTAAATTTGAACATATCCTATTTAACAAATTACTACTAGGTAAGTAAAGTTAATTAATAGAAGAATAATGTTAATCAAATAAAGTATATTCGGGAAGTAATCCAATTGAAAATAAAATGCTGAAAAAAAGTTTGATGTGACATGAAGCAAAAAAACCTTACAATATTTGTATAGAAGATTCAACTGAAAAGAAAATAACTGAAGCGATGAAATTAAGCGCAAGTCATGCTATAATTTGGTATGAAAACTGTCCAAGCATAGGATTCCACCATTGATGAATCCCATGATCTGTCTGAAAATCCGGTGATATGATTGTGTTCACCATCACGATGGCCGACGGAAGAAAATGAAGATGTTCTTCTGAAGAATACGACGACGAACTTTCTCCTCCTCCGAACAATATTCTCCTAATTGAGTATCTAGCCAACCTCTCGATCCTACCCAGTTGCAGCTCATTCATATCGCCTCTATGATTGAAATAGCCAATATATTCTGAGCAGATTGGATCTGATTGGTTCACAAACAAATGAGGTCTCCAGGAAGCTAGATTCATAAATAGATGGCTTTCGTGACCCTGTATATAATTCAAGATAAGTGTATCAAGAGGTGATCAAGTTTCTTGTAAGAAAAGGCAAACCTATTAACAATTTCAATATCTAGCTTTAATGGTTATTTTATTGAAAATTTTATATGGTTGGGGGACATTATTTGTGAGGTATTATATTATTGAGAAATTCCCACAAATAGCACACTTTTAAGTTTTTTAGAAAAAAATAACATTAAAAAGTTTTTAAGACATAAATAGCATTCAAATAATTATTTGAAAAATTCCTTAAAGTAACAGTAAAACAAGTTTTATGAACAATAATAATACCACAATTTTATATAAAATCTATTCAACCAAAATAAATTAGAAATTTAAAATATTATATTTGGATTCTGTATTTCCAATTTAGGGTATATATTTCAACTATTTAAAAGAAATTTTGATTTATTTTAATATTAGTTGATGGTATTATATTTGGGTTTCTTATTTCCAATTTAGGGTATATATTTTCACCATTTAAAAGAGATTTTTCATTTTAAAATTAGTTTGTATTATTATATTTGGGTTTTTTTTATTTCCAATTTAGGGTATATATTTCCAATATTTAATTTTTTTTTGATTCAATTTAATATTAGATTAGTGGTTGCTCTCATTTTTATTTAGGGAATTGATACAAATAGTAATAAAAAACTTTATTATTTAATTAATATATAAATGATTAAAAACTTTATATGATATTTTTGGAAGTTTCAAAACAAAGTATCATTTTTGGAATAATAAAGTTTTTTAGTGCCATTTGTGTCAATCCCCCCATATTATTTGGGAGATAGTATTATTTGTGAAGTACCATAAGTATTATGAAGATTTGATACCTCATTAAGGTCTAGGACTCTTGCTATGCCGGCTTTGAGGATATCCCTAGCGAGTCGGACCGCACATTTAAGATCCTCACTCTCCACTAGCTGCTCTAGAGGAATCAAGGAGATAGGTGGATTGAAGATGTAAGCCTCGACAGGGCATCCATACATGGCCATGATCTTCCCCGCGAGTAGTGCAAGGCCAGCTCCTAGAGAGTGTCCAGCGATCCAGATAGCTGTGTTTCCATATGTGGCCACAAAATATTGCATTGCTTGAATGGCCTGCACAAATCTACCCCCGCGGTAGAGGTTCTCGAAGGCGATACGAATGTTAAGCTGAACATCACAAGCCATAGTTTGTGGGCTTAAGATCGTTCCACGTAACGCAATAATGTAACGTGGAGGTACTATCGAGTTGGGAGTATTCTGGTAATTGATGTCGTTCTGGAAAACGGCCCCGTATATGGAGCCATCTAATGCGTCCCTAAGTTGTTGGTATAAAGTGAACCTGTAAAACGCCCACCAAGGTCTAGCTTTTGAGTCAGAACCACACCGGTTTTGTTGCCTATCTCGTTCCATTGTGTACACTCCTTGCACTAAACATGATACCAATGACGCTCGGTGGTACAAATTGTTCCTATTGAAAAACAAACCAATTACAGTATATACACCACAGAATCATCGAGTAGATATGTATATTATTTTGTTTGTGTCATCATTAAGAAATATTACTTGAATTTAATGTTGAAAGACACATGCAAAAGTATGTCGAAGTCAAAAGAAAAAAGAACCAATAAAAAACCATCGGATGAAGTGGTATCAATATATTTGTACAGTCAATTAATTATTTTTGTCTCTCAGATTTTTGTTCTGTTAAAAAAATAATGGTATCTAAATCGAATTTGCGATATTTGAGTAATAATTCGTGATCAATGTAATCATCTACTCTTTGTTTAAAAAAAAAAAAAGGGCAAAAAAGAATCCATAATCAATATTATTTTGGAAGGGAAGATATAAAATGAAACTGCATATTTACCAGTCAAAAGAGGGAATTGGAGGGGGACCAGAAAAGCTAAAAATCTCTCTGCGTGAGGCCATCAGCAGCTCCTCCTAATTCACACTTTCACCGTCTTCTCTTCTTCTTCTTTTTATCACTTACATGTTAGAATGGTATCCATTCATACTACATACGAAAAAGGTGATGTAACTAACAATAAAAGTATATAGTAATTAACTAAAACATAAAATTAAAATAATTAAAGTGTATGATAGATACAATGATATAGCTGTAAATACAAAAATATCAAGTACCCCTGGTTTTGTAACTGGTTTCACTTTGTGAGTGAAGTGAGAGAGCTACTGACGAAACCAACCAAAAACAAACACAGGTTGATGATCAACCTGAAGAGAAAGACATTTGAGCTAGTTTTAAAAATTCATTGTGATTGTTCTAACTCTAAGTCATCTATTTATATGATCAATGAGAGGAATTGTTGTTTTCTCTAGAAATAAAAATTGTCAAGATATACAAAAAATAAAGGAGGAAGATAAATATTAAATATGTCTTGTGTATCTCCACGGGGAATTTAGCCACAAATTTCCACAACAATTTCCTCTTTTCTTTTTAACAAAACGAATAGGAATACAAAACAAATAGGAAATTGTCGGTAAATTTCCCATGAAGATATTTGAGTTGAAATAAAGCTAAGGTGATTGAGAAAGCATATGGAAACTGTTAAATACTTTGGGAAAGTACCTGGAAAGATCATTTAATGTGTTGTTATTTAAATCTATGATAATTTTCTAAAACATATTTCAATAATAATTACTACTAAAATCTTTGAAAAAAATATCATTTGGAAAGACTTTCTAGGCGTCTTCGTATTGAAACCAAATGTATCATTTGGGAAGACTCAAAAAGTCTTCCAATGTAAATTTCATATATAACTAGAGTCTTCCTAAACACTGATTTAAAATCAGTCTTCAAATTAAAACTTAAGAATAAGTTTCATACACTTTTTAAATATTTTGTAGGGATAGTTTTGTGGATTTTTTGAATTTTTTACAAATTATAGAGTCTTAAGAAAATTAATATAAAAGTAAATGTGAAGAATTAAAGCAAATACATTATACATTTTTTTTTTGTCTGGGGTAAGCCCTTACATACTTCACCAAGGTAATGTATGTTATAACAACATCTTCATATATGCTTTAATTCGTGCATGCATCATCTTCATATATATGCTTTTAGAAAAACAAAATAAAAACAACCGAGAATTAAACAAATACCAAACACACACTGACACAGTCAGTCACACCACACAAAGAAAACGATTTCTCTGGACGTACGTCTACTTTTATTCCTTTTGCAAATTTTATATAACATTTACTTATATATTTTTTAAATTGTAATGAATTTTGACTAAATCGTCGACTAAAATAACCTAGACAAAAAAAAAACAAGTTATTTTTCTAAAATTATATTTGTTCCTATTATCCATGGTAAGCAACATGAGTACGGGGGAGAGATCTCCACGTCTCTTTTTTTAAGGGATCACATGGTTTAATTTGTATATAATGGCTGTGCTCGCAGCACAAATGAACGGTGCATATTTTCTTTGACTTTGGCAATCAATCACGCTATATACCTTAACACTCATTCAGCAGATAATTTACTCGCAGTTCACATTTGAAAAAAATGAAATACGACTATATAGTTGTACATTTTTTGGGTATACCATACAATTTTTTTAAGAAAACGGATGAACCATGTCCATATGACCATATCCAATCTTCGATTTGAAAAAATATACGAGTTTAGGTATAGAATCAAACCAAATATTTTTTTTAAAACGGATGAACCATGTCCATATGACCATATCCAATCTTCGATTTGAAAAGATATACGAGTTTAGGTATAGAATCAAACCAAATATATTTTTTTTAACTCAAATTCATATTCAATTAGACTTAGTATATAAAATTAATAAAAATATAATATATAACACAAAATACTATATTTTTATCTAAAATTGAATGAAAACTTAAATTCGACCCGATATAAATGTTGGGTATAGACTGGATATGTTATTTTAAATATGAAACCGATTGTCCGAGCCAATAAATTTTTAAATTGTTTACGTAACAAAATATTTAATGATAATGAAAGCGTTTTGGTATATTTCAAATCTATTTAAAATAAAGATTATATTTAATTTGTTTACACCAAAACTAAAGGAGTTCAATTTAAAAAAAAAAACATTGTAAAATAGAATTTAGGAAAAACATTCTTAATCAGAAATATTTATTTGTTTAAATTTAAGTATGATGGTTTGTTTTATTTTAAACTATATAATACGAAATGCAATTGACAACAAAATGATTGAAAAAGCTACAAAACATAACACCATTAAAGGTCGGATATCTCACCAAAACCGGCCATAATAAAATTGAAATCCAACCACAATCCATTTTTGTTCAATTAATGATTCCAAAACATGGAAAAGACAGAAAAACAAGATATGAACGGAAACGAACCATAGTGCCATGGAAAAGGGTAGATAGAGTGTTCCAAACTAACGATCAGCAGAACATAAATAAGAGGCATACATCAATTTAACCAAACAAAAAACCTTATTATATGGCCCTCTAATTTATCATTTGATGCACTCTTCAAGATTTGTCTCCAGGATCGGGCCTAATCAAACAGTTTTTCCAATTTTTCCTTAGGACGGAGTCTTGCTCCCACCATTGGTGAAGCCCATGAGCTGCCATAGACGAAGCCGATTTGTTCTTGTTTACAGTCATATCTGCTGATGGAAGAAGGTGAAGAGGTTCCATTGACAAATCAGACAGTGGTGATGATGATGATGATGATGTTCCTATTCTTCGGGTCCATGGATTTCTAAATGAGCTTCTAGAACCGATTCTCTCGATGTGGCTTGCTCCGATCTTAGACATGAAGATTTTGTGTTTGAAGTAATCAATGTATCCTGCACATATTGGATCTGCTGGATTCACATATAAATAAGGTATCCACAATGCTGTTTTGGAATCTTCTTGAACCTGTAATAGTTAAAGACAACCGTATTGATTTACAAAAAAAAAAAAAGTATCAATATAGGTTCTCGTAAGAAAATAAACTATAAACTAGTACTGGAAATATTTTCAACAATGTTGTTTTTTTTTTGTAATAATTTTCTAATTTGACCAACATGGAAAACTTGATATCGTGGCCTCGACTAACAAGATGAGTTCTTAATGACTAAACCACCATAGCTAATTGAATTCGTTATCCAAAAATGATCAAACATTTGAAATTCGTTAAAAAGATTATATATTTACCCGTTGATCAGTTAAGGCCATAGTAACAGTAGCTGCAGTAGCTTTGACGAGGCTCTCGGTGATTCGAAACACACCTTTAAGTAGAACGCCGCCAGGTAGCTGCTCTAGAGGAATAGATATGATGGGTGGGTTGAATATGTAACTCTCGAGAAGGAATCCAGAAATTTTCATGGTCTTCCCGGCCAGCAACACTAGGGCGGCTCCCAAAGAGTGTCCAGCAAGCCAGATAGCTGATTCGCTGTGTTTGTCAATCATAGCGCGGATAGCTTGTATGGCGTGGATAGTCCTGGGGCCTTGATGGAGGTTATCTAAGATGCATCGGATGTCAAGTTTCACATCAGGCATCCAAGTTTCTCCCTTTAGAACCGTGCCGCGGAAGGCAATAACATAATGTGGAGGTGGTTTCAAATTAGGGTTTTTTTGGTAAAGATTGTAGTGGTCGTATTCGAAAATGGCGCCATATATGGAGCGGTCGTCGTCGATCAAGGTTTCGAGTAAAGTGAAGTGGAAAAATTCCCACCAAGCCGTGGCTAGTGAATCGGGACGACGTACCCTTTTCTTAAGCCTGTCCCCTTCCAATAAGTACACTCCATTTACCAAACATGATGCCACTGAAGTTCGATGGTACGAATTGTTCCTATTTAACAAAACCAATATATCTTTTAGTAGCTAGCTAGTAGGTATTGGTATTTTTTTTATTACCACACATTGGTGGTGAGTGGTGATCATCAAATAATAATAAGAACGAAATGATAAGAGAAAAAGTGGAAATGAACACAATGTAGTTGAAAACAATTCATTTAATGAATTTAGTCTCTTCTGAAATATTTATTATTGATGTTTATTTTAAATAAAATTTTAGTAGTAATTTTAATACTTTTTTCAAATTTAATGTTAAATTATATTCAAAGAAAAAAGGTTAATATAAAATTCACCTGAAAACATATCTTTTTTTTTTAAGTATCAATACTAGTTTAAATAAAGTCATAACATTCATTTCATGTGACAATTAATTTGAAAGTTATTTTTTGTATGAATATATAATAAAAATGAAAGTATATAGTACATAAAGAAATGTAACTATTATCATAAAAAAATATTAAAATTAACAACTATAAACGATCTTAATTTTAAATTTCATCATTCTTGAATTTTGTTTTCATAAACAATAAAGAGGAATCGTGTAAAACTCATATCTCGGCCGGAAACTTGAAAAACAATTACATGTAAACTGGGGAATAAAGAAGAACATGACATTCTCAGTCGTTATTTTCCTCATAAGTGGTTATCAACTAAAACCTAAGAAATCATGCACAGCACATGAATTCATGTAGTTTTAATAAAAATAAACTAATCATCGTCTATCATAAAAGATTTTTAGGTTTGTTTGTTAAAGAATTTTAATATTCCCTCCAATGATCTTATTCCAATTCTTTTGTCGGATATATTTTTTTAAACTTTAAAACTGATATTTTTAAAATTTGAACTTGGTCTTAAGTTCTTAACTAAGAAAGCAAATTCTTGAACATTTTTATAGTATGAAAAATAATTTCAAAAGGAAGTATACTAAAATATATATATACCAATCAATAGATGTAAGATGGAAAGGGCCAGAGACGCTGAAAGCATTTCTATCTGAGGCCATCGATTCTTCTTCTTCTTCTTTTTCCTACGAGGGAAGAATTTGACAAGTGAAAACAATAAAATCAATTTCAATGGATGCACTCTTTTTGGCCACTGCCAACACTTTCATAATTAAACTGAATTTCGATCAAGATCTCTAATTACCAAAAGTTAAAACTACACAAAGAATAAGATTATACTTATGTGCTTTAAAAGACAGATTATACAAAAACATTGTAGGAACTTTTTCTTGGCTTTTTCATGGCACTCTTTACAATAAATACAAGGATTTCTTTTTATTAAAAAACATAAAGAAAAAAGAAAGATTTTGAAAATTACCCTTGTCCGTGGTCTTAATAAGTCAATCAGAATCGAACACAATCGAATCTGGTTAAGGAAGAGATCCCAGTAAGTAAATTATAGAGTTCTTCTGTTCTTTTTTCTTTCTTTCAAGAATTCCTTTTAAAGAACGATTTATAGATGCTAAAAGCTGAAGACTTTTTCTAAGATATGAAGACTTTTTTGATCCGGATCGGAGGTGTTGAGACCTCCCTAGGAACAACTTATCCCTTTTACATCAACGTGAGCACTAACAAGAGCCAGAATGTATCAATAACATCTTTATATACATTTGACAAGGTTCCTAGTTCTTACAAATTGGCAATTAAAAATATATTAATAATTAAGTGGACTAGTAGTACTCACTTTTGCTCTATTCACATCTAAACTAGATTTAAACAAGTGGTACTCAATTACTCATTTCTGCTGCCATTCTCATCAAAACTAGATTCCAACATGGTTTATCATATAGTATAGAGGAATATAAAATGACCACTTAAAACAAATGACGAGTAATTACTAAACCACGATGACAAAAAAAAAAAACAGATAAATAAGGAAACAACTAGTATGACTTTAAATTTTTCTTTTAAGTGAAATATTCTCCTTTGTTTATTACAGCTAACAAATTATAGAAATAAATATATATATATATATATATATATATTGCTATTGGAGAATATTCCAAATTAAACTCTCAATGTACATAAGATAGACTTTTCAACGAGTGATTAAAAAAGCAATAATTCATAATATATCTTAAAATGTCAAAAGAGGAAATGCAAAACAAAACCAAATCGAGAAAACAAGAACTAAAATTAATTATCGACAATTAAATGAAAAAAAAAGAAATTAAACATGGGTAAGAGAGACAAAACTAAAACATGAAATAGAAGACAACAAAAAAAAAAAGTAGAAGAGATGGGAAACAAGTCGATAGAGGGTTCGTAACTAAAAAGATCACATGATAAGATATAAAAGGCATAACGCCTAATTATATCTGACTCTCCTTTTTATTGTTTATTGTATGGTCAGTTGCTCCAATTTGCCTTCATGGTAAGGTCTGATGCAGCAGCTTTCCCAATTTTCCCTCAGTGTCGAGTCTCGCTCCCACCATTGGTGAAGTCCGTGAGCTGTCGTTGACTTAGTCGGTTTGTTCTTGTTTACAGTCATATCTGCTGATGGAAGAAGGTGGAGAGGTTCCGATGACAAATCCGACGGTGATAGTTTTCCTCTTCTTCCCACCAATAGACTCCTAACTGATTTTCTAGCACCGATTCTCTCGATGTGGCTTGCTCCTATCTCAGACATGAAGGTTTTGTGTCTGAAGTAATCGATGTATCCTGCACATATTGGATCTGCTGGATTCACATATAAATAAGGTATCCATGATGCTGTCTTTGGATCGTCTTTTGGAACCTGTAGTAATTTAAGACAAACAGTTTCTTGTAAGAAAATCAACTTGTATATAGTAGTACTCAGTTTGGAGTGGCCAACAAGGAATCTCAAATGAATGAAACTTGATATTTTTATGTAATCGCAAGTGAATGAAACTTGTTATTTTAACTCTTAAGTAGATCAAACATTTTTAATTTAAGACTATTTATTTACCTGTAGATCGGTTAAGGCCATGGCTACGGTGGCTTTGACGACACTCTTGGTGATTTGAAACAAACCTTTAATTATATCGCCACCAGGTAGCTGCTCTAGAGGAATAGACGAGATGGGTGGGTTGAATATGTAACTCTCGAGGAGGAATCCAGAAATTTTCATGGTCTTTCCAGCCAGCAACACTAGGGCGGCTCCCAAAGAGTGTCCAGCAAGCCAGATAGCTGAATGGTTGTGTTTGTCCACCATACGGCGGATTACATTTATGGCGTACATAGACCTGCCACCTTGATGGAGGGTGTTGAAGATGCATTTGAGGTCAAGTTTCAAATCAAACTTCCAAGTTTTTCCCTTTAAAACTGTGCCGCGGAAAGCAATTACATAGCGTGGAACTTTCACATGAGGGGTATTTTGGTAGAGGTGGTATAGTTCGTATTCGAAAATGGCACCATAGATGGAGCTGTCATCGTCGATCAAGGTTTCGAGTAAAGTGAAGTGGAAAAATTCCCACCATGGCTTGGCTAGTGCTTCAGAACCTTCCCGTTCCTCAAGCCTGTCCCCTTCCAATGTATACACTCCATTTACCAAACTTGATGCCACTGAGGTTCGATGGTACTGATTGTTCCTATTACAAGGAAAATAAACAAGCACATGTTAGTTTTAGAGTCCGAGTAGATATGGAACAAAAACTTCTATCTTTGTCTATCATAAGAAAAATAAAAATAAAAATCTATTTTGAGTGCTATAAAACAAATTAAAGAAAAATATATCTTAAAAGGAAGTATCTATTTTATTTATTTCAAAACAAATAAAATAAAATGTTACCAGTCAATAGATGTAAGATGGAAGGGGCCAAAAATGTTGAAAGTATCTGTATCTTTGGAAGCCCTCTCTTCTCCTCCCATCAGTTTTCCGAGAGAACCTCGTCCCATTTCTTCTTCTTCTTCCTATAATCTAAGGTATTACATTGCCAATAAGTAATCAAACTGATATAAAGTTTAAACGGTGAAGAACAATATGAAAATGTTTCACAAATTAATTATACATATATTTCATTGAATGCACTACTGGCTACTCTTTCTGGCCATTGCCAAAACTTTTATATAAATGCATGTTCTGTAAATTAATTCGAATTTCGGTATAAATCCTGATTAGTGATTACTAAAAATTAGAACTGCAAAAACAAAAAGCTAAACTTATCGTTTTTAAACGACAGATTATACAAAAGATTGTAGGAACTCTCTCTCTAGGCTTTGTTATGACTATCATTCACTCATTACATAAAATAAACAGAATTCTTTTTAAAAGGAAGAAAAAAAAATCAGAAAATGATAACATAAAATAAAAACATAAGTTAATACCTTTTTTCGTGATCTTACTGGTCAATCAGACTCGAATTTAATCGAATATGATTTAAGTAAACTTAAGAGTTCGTGAACTTCTTTCTATCTCTCTTCTAGCTCAGATGCACCTTAGGTTGACAAAAAAATTAGATCCTATAGAGTTATTCTGTTCTTCTTTTTATTCTTTTTTTCAAGAGGAAAAAGAACTAATGAGTTACTACACAGATAAGCATCTTGCTATTTATAGATGGTAAAAAAATGAAGACTTTTTGGATCCGGAGACTTTGAGAACTATCCCTTTAACACTGAACCAGAATGTATTAACTACTTCTTTAGTTACAAATTGACAAATTTTCTACAAATTGGCAATTAAAAACACATTTAATAAGTGTGAATTAGTCTCTGACTACATGTACAGCAACTGGTCCGATTTATTTATCATATAGTATAAAGACAACGTTTATTCATCCATCATCAAACCAATATAGTCCCACATGATCAAACTCAATAAAGAAAAGGTAAAAATAGTTGGTTTAACAACAAATTGGCTTTAAACTGAAGTAAAAGGTTAGTTACAAGAAATATAATCCAATACATAACTATATCTAAACTCAATCATTGTATTAATTGTAATATATATATACAGAAAAATATTGCATGGTGATATACATAATAGACTCACATCATAGCAATTATTTATTATCTCTCAGTTTGATTCGACATTATTCTTTTTTCAACATTGGAACCAAAATCAGTTCAGTGCAGAAGATGAATCGACAAAAAATTGAAATCATATATTGTTCCCTCGAAAGTGATTTTCTGTAATTTACTAACCTCGTATAAAAATCATAAATATATTAACCTTCGATAAGTCTAAAATGAACGTAACTCACAATTATTCCTTTACTAACTCCTTTAGAAATTACGAAAATTATTTTGCGTTTGAATTTATTGATAAAAGTTATCCTAGATTTTAGGCTCGGTATATTATTCAAATTGCACATATTCTAAATAGATAAAGATTACATAATAATGTTTTCTATTCAAATTGTATTTACTCTCAAGCATAGTTAACACTACACTCAACGTTAATTAATAATAAGGTTATATATTTCTGTCGGAAAAAGTTTTGCGATTGAATTTTATACTTAAGGTCAACGATACTCTACACTACTCTATTCGCTTAACCCAAATTCATGTAATGCCAATGGATGCTTAAGAATAAGGGAGGGACATAAAAATATCAAATGTCAAGCATCAAGATATTACTATATGGCCTAAGAAAATAATGGTCAACACTTTTTTATTGTTGCTTATCAATTTGGTTTCTTATAAGTTCTATCTAAGTGGCAGTGTTATTATAATTGTTTGACTTTATCTATCGTTACAATTATCAATAATAAAATTGCATTCAGAATTCTTTTTAGCTTTTCTAAATCCAAGACATATGCACCAAGTGGCAAGAAGATAAATTTATATACAGTATACTGTATACCTCACCATTTAATATTTCTTCATGTTGGCTAGGTAAAAAAGTTCTTCATGTGACTTCCAATATCCGAAAGAGCCCTTCAAAGTGACAATTATTCAACTTTTATCCTTATTTTTCTTTTTACAATAAACCATTAATATGAAATATTTCAAATAAACCTCTTAATCGATCTCGACTTGGCACCAGCTTAATAAGTAACAATTCTGTTTTGTTTTTTCTAACACTCAATTCATTTATTCTGTTAATATGTCGTTTAAAATAAAAATGGGAATTTTTTTTTTCATTTTAATTAATAACTTTTGTTTTCTTATCACAACTAACAAATTCTAAAAAAAAACAAATATAATATTTCTGGATCTTAAAAAAGTTGCAAGGAGAGAAAGTGACCACTTCCACTTGTTGCCTTGCTGGGTACTAAGAACTGCTCCATCAACAAGTTATTATAGGATAAATTTGTTTACCACATGTGCATTTTTGATTCCTTCAATTGTGTTAATAACTTAAAATTTAATTACATAATTAAATTATATTAAAGATATTATTATAATATTATTAAGATATACCATAGAGTATGTAAATCAGTGAGAATGATCTGAATAGGTACTGAGATATATGTCCCTCTCTTTTTCATTCATCTTCTTAAAATCTATGCTTGCAAATATTATGGATAATTCAAAAATGAAAATAACAAAAATAGTTATAGCAACAAAAATAAGAAATTCAAATAATTATATTTATGAAATGTTATTAAAATTCAGCTAATAAAACTATTTTCTCGCAATAATTGATATTGAATTAAGAAAAATATATATTATTTTAATATAAAAAAACTAAAAGTTGTTTTTAAAGTGAATTAAAATATGTAACTTAAACTTACCACATCTTAACTCATGAAAATTTCATGTTTTGAGTTAGGTTTAATTTCACTTACTTAAGTAACTCTAAAACTCTAATTTTTGTATTTTCTAAAAAATCACGTGAGAACTATAAGACCAAAGTCCAGTTCTAACGGCACCCACTTTTTGGGAGATGCATGAACCAACTTCCAATCTCGAAAAAATAACCAGTAAATTGAAGAAGAAAGAAGCTGTTGATAATATTTCTAGTTTTGTTGTATTTTGTAAATTTGGTCTTGTGTTCAATTTATTCGTAGTACCGTTTCTTTTGTTAGTCAGGCTTTTGGTTCGAGAGTTTTCTTAAAACTCGTCGCCTTTATTTTCATAAGCGTTTTTGTCGGGCATGGATTGTACCCTTCACTTTAGCCCAACCTGAAACAAGATTAACTTCATTAGCAGCCAACCAATCCCAAAAGACTCATGATAGTCGGTCATGATTCTATCACCAACTTAGTTTTTTTTTATAAATAGAGAGGCATCTCATTAAGAGAGATGGGACAAATAAAAAAGATGGGAGAAGAAACCCAAACTTCAAACAACTGCTCTATTCATCCAACTTGGGTTCAACTGCTCTTTTCTTTCATCATGTCGTTTGACTGCTTATTTCGTCCAACTGACACTAAACTATTACGCTCGTCTATCTCGTTGATTGACAGTTTAGTTCGTCCAACCTGGCATCCAACTACTCTGTTCGTCCATCTAGTTGCTTGAATGCTCAGTTTGTCCAACTTGGCGTTCAATTGCTTAGTCCATCCATCTCATCGCATGACTTTGTTTGACTGCTAGTTCGTCACTCAAACTGCGTAGCTCGTCGTCCAGATTGACTAGCTCTTAGTTATTGTAATATGAACTACGAATTATTTGTCCATTTCTATGAATATGTAGGCAGCCTTTTACAATGCACATCTATAAACTAAATAAACTATGTGTTCGTCATGAGAACTACTTAACTTCTGAACTTCACAGTTGTCATGAAATTTTTTTTCCTTGTAAACAAACTTACAATATTTTATCAAAATCTATGCATAAACATTTTCGATTCTTGTCGGCTTTATGTCTGGAAGATTTCGTTCAGTTTTCCGGCTTAGTATAGTTTTTGTTTTCTTTTCCAATTTTTCATTTTTTTCATTTTTTAGTTATATATATATTATACACGCATATTTGTATCTCTATTTTATTATGTCATAAACTTTTGACATATAGATTTTAGTGGCCATAATATATTTTTAAGGACATTTTGTCATTAGTGCTGAAATGGTGAGTCAATTTCATAGAATAATGTAACTTTCTAATTGAACTATATTATAATAAAAATACAACACTAATTACATATCAGCATGTCGTACCATTACTTCTTGAATTTGGGCTTAACGTGGCCCAGAGTTGACATAATTGCATCCACATAATATTTTTTTCTCCGATCATCGGAAAAAGCAGTAATCAAGATGCAGAAGCTCAACGACATCTTCTCCGGTGGAGGAGACGGCGACGGAACAACCGATAGTTTCCTTGAAGATGGATCGGAGGGTCTCTGTGCTCTCTCCACCACCCAGGTCCCTCCCCGATGTCGATTTCGCTATGGTTTAATATTTGGTGTCTGTTTACTAAATCAATCCTCTTCGATTTTGCAGAGAATGTACGGATTCGCCGCGTCTTTAGCCACTGGTCTGCTACTTATGTTCCTGGTAAAATATCAAATTTCATGAACAGAATGAGAAATTTGTGATTGATTAGAAATTTCATAAGCGTTTTTAGTGATTGATGCTCTTGTTACTTGTTTAGTCACATTCTATTGATCAAATTGGGATGATCTTGTTCAGTATTAGACCATCTAGAAGTAGTAATTTCATATATCTGTTTCTTCTTATGCAGTCTATGATTGTATTTGGGATCCCCATCAAATTTGCACTGCTCTTCACATTTGGAAATGTTCTAGCTATTGGAAGGTATGTTGTCGCCTGAAGATTGCGGCGAGAAGAACTTGTTGTTCGACTAACATTTCGAGATTTCATTCATGGCGATTCAGTTATTTACATCCATAGAATTGAATGGTTCTCTTTTTATCTTATCTTTCATGGACTCTCAGTTAGATTTAGTCATTTTGATTTCTGATGCTAACTGGTTCCCATAATGGCACGGTCGTTTGCTTCTACTTCTTGATATTGGTGCATAGAAACATGATTACGCCATTATACTACTTTCATCGTGCTTTCGTGTCTAGTTAACCGAAGTATTTCATAGCGTTTCTTCAAGATTCCTGCCCGTGGATTTTTTTTTTTACTTTGTATGACATTTATGGCTTCTGGATTTCTGTATGAAAGATCAGAATATAGAGCTATAGATATGTTCCCATTTTAAGCTTGCTTGCTTTGTGTAACTTCAATTAGAGTCGTTTTCCATTGGCAAGAATCTGATTATATTGTCTTGTATCTTACAAAGTCTCTTGCCATTTTTTACCTTCGCAATGTTATTCTTTTTTAAACCACAAGAGATCACTGTCTTTTTTTTTGGCAGCACAGCTTTCCTCATGGGACCTGAGCAACAGATGAGTATGATGTTTGACCCTGTTCGTTTCTTAGCTACATCCATTTATATCGGATGTGTCGTTGTTGCACTCATTTGCGCTCTCCTGGTATGTTCTTGCTCTCTTATACAACAACCAATAACTATGTTTTAGTCCAAAATTAGATCTTTAGAGTAATTGCAAGATCCAATATGACACATGTCCAAAATCTGCAATGTGTTTGTTCTCAATACTTCTCAGCTTGAAATTTCTGTTTTTTCAAAAATCTTTCTCGTCTCTTGTAGATCCATAGCAAAATCTTAACGGTCCTTGCGATCTTATGTGAGATTTGTGCACTGATATGGTAAGTTAAATGCTAACCTTCAATCCAAAACAGGGTTTGGTTCTATAAGGACCCGATGATTCTTAAGCCTTATTAGATTTGAACATCTTCTTTTACACATTATAATGACAGGTACAGCCTCAGTTATATTCCATTCGCACGGAGAATGGTCTCTGAAATAATGATCCGTCTTTGTGACACTGAGCTATAGTCAGTCATCTGGCAGCAAAACACAAAGCACATAAATTGTTTTATACTGGTCTCGAGAACTTGTGATCTGATTATTCTTAAACGAATCTTGCTTGTTTTTTGACCTGATCGTGTGAGTCGGAAGTAATGCAGTGAGTTTGTTTTATTGGGGTCTTGAAGCTCTTGTGTGTATTTCGTTGCTTCAAGCTCTTCTGTTGCTTCAGTCTTAAAACGTTGTTTGGCATTTTGTGTGATCAAATACAAAGATTTCTTTTTCTTTAAACATCTTAGAGTTCTCAATATCACAAGTAAGATTGCATCATTACTGATGCAGTTGCAACTGCAAATTACATCATCAGTGACACAACCTTTTGCCATTATGTTTAGTTGGAAAGAGACATGAGAATAAGAGGTCTTCATGAATCATTTTGTATATCCATTGGCTCTCATCTGTTACCTAGTGGCTTAATAAAAAATTGTGAAGACAATAATGCAGAAACTCGAAAGAGGCCTTTTATCTTAAATAATAATAACGAGAAAGAGTATCATTCTTATAAAATCATATTCTCTACATTATTAGTTACTTCTTTACATTTAAAAACAGCAAAATAAACATCACCAGCCGAACAAGACAAGAACACCAATGTGTTCGATCAAATCTTCGTAACTCCCCAAATGTCATATGCAACCACCCAACTGCAAAAATTCACAAGTACAAAAAAAAAACTCAGAGTTCAGTTACTAATTGTTATTGTTTGACAACAAAAGGATACTAACTTTATTTGTTAGCAAGTTATATAATCTCTCACCATAATAGATTCGATTTCTTTGTCGGAGACAGGTGTACGTTTCGGCTGGAGAGATGCTTTCCCTCCATCAGCAGTGTTCTTCGGAGCTGCCGGAACATCAGAACTCGCCGTCACATTTTTCTTAACGCCGGAAACAGATCCCGGCGCCGGTCCAGAACCTGAGAAAGTCACACACAAAAAAGGAGACGTTAAGAACAAGAATAAAGCAAGAACTAAAGAAAATAAGAGTAGTGAAAGAGAATAAACTAAACCAAAAAAACATAAAACAAAGAAAAATGTTAACCAGATGAGATAGAATGTCTCTGAGGAAATTTGATACGAGGAATTCTTCTCATCTTCAGCTTCCTATGGATTCTTCAAGTAATTGCTCTGTTTTCTTTCTTTCTCTGATTTTTCTGACCATAGAGTTGAACGTAGCTCTTATCTTTATCCTGAAGTTAATGGGCTAATGGGCTGAAGAAAAATAATCGTTGGATGGGCTTTTCTGTAAAGTAACACAATTGGGTTATTTAGAAGGCAAAAATGAAAAGGTATAATTTTCAGTGACAATGCCAAGAAACAAAAAAAACATACAATTATGACCAAAAAAAAAGAAAAAAAAGATACACATACAATAGAATGTCGCAGGGTTTGGTTACGGTTTATCATGGAGACGACTCCTTCAACTTATTTAGTCATTCTTCATCGTCGTCGCCTTTGCTTATGAATCTGATTTTGTGTATGAGATGAGCAATGAGCATCAAATAATGAAGTATTATGCTTTTTTCATAAGGGTATATGAATATAATTTTGTTTTATTTAATATATTGGAACGCTACATTCTTTCGCTGACTCGTTTATTTAAGTACACTGACTCGTTTATAGCTCTTATCTTTTCTTTTCTTTTTTGGAAACTAGAAGTTTTGTCTTGAAGTCATAATAATTTCTTTGAAGACGGTGGACTGGACGACGAGAAAATCAGAGGGTGACGGTGATGTAACAAGACTAGAAGTCTGCCACCGTACGGCGTCTAACGCTATGAAAATTATCTTGCATGTAGGAATTTTTATTTTATTTTATTTTAGTTTCTTAGGAGCAGTGTTTAGTTTCTTGATCTTTCCTGTTTTGACTTCCCTCCCAATAACTCTATATTTCCAAGACAGAGTAAATGTGAAGAAGAAAACTTTAAGACGATAGTGAATTTATGTGTAGATAAGATATATATGAAGAAAATATGGACACCGAATCACAATCATTGATAAAGTTATGTGGTGAGGATTATATTGACTTGTTCATGGAAAGCAGCCAAAAAATGAATTAGTCTCCAACAATTTTTGGCGAAACGATATTTTACGTCGACCTTTGACAAAAATAGAAACAACATTAAACGGAACACGAAACAAGAAGTGACATCATTCATTGTGAAATGTGTTTATTCACTATGATTTTCTTTTTGATTTATCAGAAGTTTGGATATAATCATGTATGTGATGATGTCACGTTTGTGCTTTTGTAAATTCTCTTAAAAGCCATATAAAGACTAAAGTAACAGGCAAATACTAAATCCTAAACCCTAAACCCTTATAGATATGGATTTGCCGTTAATTGTAGTGATAGATGCTACTAAACTATCGTGTTGACTTGGACATTTTCCCTAGTAGCCATCTGGAGCAAGATAATAACAGACTTGTGGATAATGCGGTAGATGAGAAAAGACCATGGTACTGACGTCATCATCGTTGGAGCCGAAGTTGGCGGCTCGCCTCTCGCCTATGCACTTCCCATTGTTCGTAATCGGTCCAAGTATCGAATCTCTCAGGGCCGGCTCATTAGAATATTGGGTTCTGTACTATTATATATTTAAGCCTACAATAAAGATGATTTTAAACGAAAGACCCTAAAGTGTGAAGAAAAATTTGTAAAATTATTTTGGACCCTGTACATTTGCTCTCCAAGATCCTCCCAAGAACCGCCTGCCGAATCTGCATCTCTCTTCTAAAACATCTAGTTAACTTCTTGACATTTTATATAATTAGCAAATTATTGAGATTTTTGAAACTCTTAAATGAATTAAAATAGTCAAAATGTCAATAATTTGAGTGGTGCATTTTGTTTGCTTGTTCTATATAGTAACAAAAACTCATTAATTAGGGTGGTCAATATCTTCTGTTTGTTATCTGATATAAACTTATCGTTTCTTTTATGTCAAACTTTGACAGCCGAGATTATGATAACGAGCATGTGGTAATAATGCGACGTTCAAACTGACATATCTTTGAACTATATATATGTCACTCCTCTTTCCACAACTATCTCATAAGCCATTTTTTTTAAAAACTCATAAATCATATTGAGAACAAATAGATTTGGTTATATATGGCTTTTACGCACGTTTGTTTATGGACGTTAGTCGCCTTCGTGCTGACGTGGACGGTGTTCTACCTTACCAACATGAAGAAGAAGGCGACGGATTTGGCTGATACGGTGGCTGAGGATCAAAAAGACGGTGCTGCTGACGTCATTATCGTCGGGGCTGGTGTAGGTGGTTCGGCTCTCGCATATGCTCTTGCTAAGGTATGTAAAGTGGCGTCATAGCTTTGTGTCCAAATATTAAATCTGCATCACACTTTTATTAACTACTTTCTTGTACTAAAATCTCCGTATTAATAATAGGATAAAACCTATACACATTATGTATGTTTTTTTTTTGGCAAGATAGATATTGCAATATTTTGTTTTTGCATGACACAATCAAAATCGGCTCTAAGAATTGAAAAACGCCTAAGGATATAAGAACAAATTAAAGCGCAATAATTAGGAATCTTTAAAAGGAAAACTAATGAGAATTGAGTTAGGAGATGTGTAACTCTAGAACTTTTTTCGTCCACGTTATAATACCTCTAGCACTAGATTACAAGTCTACGAGAACATTTTAGTCAAAAAGGGACCGAATGAATATAGGAAAAAATACCTTAAGGCAGAGTCGGCTTTGAATACAAATATTATACACAATCATTTTCCTATGCTAATATCCGACTATAGGATGGGCGTCGAGTACATGTGATCGAGAGGGACATGAGAGAACCAGAAAGAATGATGGGTGAGTTTATGCAACCTGGCGGACGACTCATGCTTTCTAAACTTGGCCTTCAAGGTCTGTGTCCGCTTTACTTTGATTTTACATTTATGTAAACCAATCAAGAAATGTATATTGCGTCTTAGTTCCATGATGTCATGCGTTTATAATTTATATAGATTGCTTGGAAGACATAGATGCACAGAAAGCCACGGGTTTGGCAGTTTATAAAGATGGAAAAGAAGCAGACGCACCTTTTCCAGTGGATAACAACAATTTTTCTTATGAACCTTCTGCTCGATCTTTTCACAATGGCCGATTCGTCCAACAACTGCGTCGAAAGGCTTTTTCTCTTTCCAAGTACGTCAAAAGGATACTTCTTTGTTCACAAATATTTATAGTCATTGATTTAGTATATATAGTCATTGATTTATTATATTCAATGGAAAATCATGAATACGTCTGATATACAGTAATCGACTAATATTGCTCCAAAATAAGTATTTTGTATACAAAAGTAACAAGAAAAAAACATAAAACCTTTTAATTGGCAATTAAGGGAAGCTAATAAAGTTTGATAAGATATATTCTTTTTTTTTTTTAATTTGATTGTTTAGGAAAAACACACATATTAAGGTAAACATATTAAAGTTGATTTTCAATGTCTTTTTTTGTGTTTTACATTTTTCTACATCTTTAAACCAATGATATTCAATTATTTTTAATTAAAGTTTACAATTCATCAATAATAACTAATAAATATTTTATAGAAAATCTAAAAAGTGAATCTTTTTGAAACAATTGTTTTTCTAGAAAATATATTTTATTATATGTACTTTTTAGGCTTTTACTATTAGCAATTTAACATCATGATAAATACTTCAATAGAATAAAATAGATAGATGGTAGACCCTCTTCGTATATCCAATTAGCGTCTAATTAAATTTTGTAAATCGGAAAATATTATTGAACATCCAATTTTTTATACTAGAAAATATTACTAAACTTGATAATAGCAAGGATTTTGTTTACTAATCGTTAATTCGTAGTGTGCGCCTGGAAGAAGGAACGGTGAAGTCTTTACTAGAAGAAAAAGGAGTGGTCAAAGGAGTGACATACAAGAATAAAGAAGGCGAAGAAACAACAGCCTTGGCACCTCTCACTGTGGTATGCGACGGTTGCTACTCAAACCTTCGTCGGTCTCTTAATGATGACAACAATGTAAGGATGCTTCTTTAAACGAAAATACTACAATCTTTTCATATAAACGCTAATGGCATTGCACTTGTGTTATTCACTCTGATTTATTCAGTTAGTTAATAAGCATTAATGCGCTATAACTTGATACAGGCTGAGATTATGTCGTACATAGTTGGTTACATCTCAAAGAATTGTCGGCTTGAAGAACCCGAAAAGCTACACTTGATATTGTCTAAACCATCTTTCACCATGGTATACCAAATAAGCAGCACTGACGTTCGTTGTGGTTTTGAGGTTCTCCCCGAAAATTTTCCTTCTATTGCAAATGGTGAAATGTCTACTTTCATGAAGAATACTATAGTTCCTCAGGTACGCATTGAAAAAGAAACTAAACATATAAATACATATAACTAATTTGTTGTTACTTGTGCAAGTCATACCTAGATACATTCTAACATGTGCAAGAGTTCCATAACTCCATGCACAATATATATTCAATTAACATCTCTTACACTTATTTTTCAGGTACCTCCAAAACTCCGCAAAATATTTTTGAAAGGTATAGATGAGGGAGCACACATAAAAGTGGTGCCGGCAAAGCGCATGACATCTACTTTAAGCAAGAAGAAAGGTGTGATTGTATTGGGAGATGCATTCAATATGCGTCATCCAGTTGTTGCATCTGGAATGATGGTTTTACTGTCGGACATTCTCATTCTACGCCGTCTTCTTCAGCCATTAAGCAACCTCGGCGATGCAAACAAAGTCTCAGAAGTTATCAATTCCTTTTATGATATCCGCAAGGTGAGCATATGTACATATTAATCTTAAACATGAAAATTTGATTTGTTTTGAAACTAATACATGATTGTTTTATGGTGTCGTAAGCCAATGTCGGCGACGGTTAACACATTGGGAAATGCATTTTCTCAAGTACTAATTGGATCAACGGATGAAGCAAAAGAGGCAATGAGACAGGGTGTCTATGATTACCTTTGTAGTGGCGGGTTTCGTACGTCAGGGATGATGGCTCTGCTCGGCGGCATGAATCCTCGTCCTCTCTCTCTCGTCTATCATCTTTGTGCCATCACTCTATCCTCCATTGGCCAACTGCTCTCTCCATTTCCCTCTCCCCTTCGCATTTGGCATAGCCTCAAGCTTTTTGGTGTAAGTCAATATATCTCTCTATATATCAAGTAGATTTGTTTCCTTCTTTTTTTTCTACGCTTTTTTATATGCTAATTACTATTCGGAATTGATGTTTTTTTGGTTATGTATGTTTTATGTGAATCACTAGTTGGCCATGAAAATGTTGGTTCCCAATCTCAAAGCTGAAGGAGTTAGCCAAATGTTGTTTCCAGCAAATGCAGCCGCGTATCACAAAAGCTATATGGCTGCAACCACTCTCTAAACTTTGATGCTCTCAATCGCAATATATATGGAGCACGAATCTATGTGATTGTGCATTTGGTAAACGTGTATTGCAGTGCTTATAATTATTAGTATGTAACGGGGAAAAGTTCTAAACACAAAAAAATAAACTTTTGAATGTTATATGTGTGAATTATTTTTGTTGTTACAAGTAATGCTCTTTTTTTTTAGCTTCACACATGTATTATTGGAGCTAATTTTTTGTTTCTCTGTTCTTTTATTTTTGTTTTCTTACTGTATTTACTTTGAAAAGTTTCGTTTTATACATATTGGACATTTTTTAGTCATCCGGTCTTCATATACATTAGCACGACTCTGGCTAAACGTGTAAATGAAACTGAAACAGAAAATTACATGGTTAATCTGATATATATATCTGTTTTTAATTGCTTATTTAAAACTTTGATATAATACGATGACAACGTTCGTGCCTACTGAAACTATTTCTGATCAATTCTCTCTATATATATACCACTTCACTTTTCTGAATTCAGTTATAAACTATATCAGTTTTTCTTTTTTTGTCTAAAACTTATAAACTATATCATAGAGTAATTTATCACGCAATTAATCACTAAACCGTAATGGATATGGTTTTTCTGTACTTGTGGTTATGGATGCTACTCGCTTTCGTGTTGATGTGCGAGGTTGTTCCACGTCGCCAACCGGTCCTATCTTTCGATCTTGTTTAGCATCTTCGAAGCATCACATTAATGGTCTTTCTTGCTAAAGATCCATCTAGAAGCATGGGATCCTTATATTGCACTAAATGTCTATTTGTTCACAAGGAAATTGTTAACCCATAACTTTTGTAAAACCCATCACTTTTATTTATATATTCAAATTTTCACAGAGAAAAGGTGTATCAAATTTGCTCGTTCTTTTAATAAGTGCTTTGTCTTTTTGAATATAAATTGACATTTTCTTAAAAGAACAAATAAATAAGTGCTTTGTGTTCGTATATGCATACAAACCCAAAAGAAACCATGTGTATTTATTGAAATGACTAAATACGACTAGATTTTTAATGTGATTTTCCTATAAACAATAGTGTACCTCAGTACCTATATCTAGCTACGTAATATACACATGCACTATGTAAAACATGAGTCTTTACCGTGGAAGAGTTTTGATACTACATATAGATTAATACGTAAGTATATGTTACTTTGGTTTCCATGTATGTTTGTTTGTGAAATCGTGTACATAACAAACATGCACCAAAAATAGATGCATCATCTCTTCAAACGTTAAAGAAACCAGCATTAGCTAAAACGAAATTTGATTTGTGTCCGCATAGAAACTGGAGGAATACATTGTGAAAAATAATATGAAAAAATCTAAACTGTAGTATGCCTAAAATATCATTTCGTTTCATTACTCGAGGCCGGTCCAATGTTTCCAAAAGAATTTTGGATGTTTCATCCACAACTATAAGTTTTGTTCTTATGT